>NW_027332056.1:300000-397807 GCF_048418815.1 Hemitrygon akajei
CCCACAGGCTGACTCCGGGAGGGAGACCAGACCTGTGCACAGTGTTCCATGTACGCTCTCACCAGGACCCCATATACCTTCAGAGGAGATCTTTATTCTTGTATTCAAACCTTCCTTCCCATTCAATGCTCTTCATTTAATATCGAACTCAAACAGTGAACACACACAACACAACCTCAGCCATGTGGTGAAATTTGTCAGCCATACATTGCAATATCTAGGAATAAAAACCACAAATTACTGTAAGTATTTATAAAATTATACTTAAAATGTATTGCAAAAAGAGAAGGCAAATCCTGAGGAAGTATTTATCGGCTGAAGTGTGGTGAAATTTGTTCCTTTGTTCCTTTGTGTCTGCAGTACATTGCAATATTTAGTCATAAACACTACAGACTACAGTTAGTATGTGTAAAATTATATTTAGAATGTAGTGCAAAACTAGAGGAAAAATACTGAGGGGGTGTTCCTGGGTACTTTGTCCATTCAGAAATCTGACAGTGGGGAAGAAGCAGTTCCTGAACCGGTGAGTCTGTCTCCAGGCCCCTGTACATCCTCCTTGATGGTAGCATCAATGAGACGAAGGCATGCCCTGGGTGATGGGGGTCCTTAATGATGGAAGCCACCTTTTTGTGGCATCATCTTTTGAATGTGTCCTGGATGCTGTGGAGTCCAGTGCCCATGAAGGAGCTGGCTGAGTTTACAACTTTCTGCAGCATTTTCCGATCCTGTGCAGTGGCCTCTCCACACCAGGCAGTGAAGCAACCAGTTAGAATGCTCTCCACAGTACATCTGTAGAAATTTGCAAGTGTCTTTAATGACAGACCGATTCCCCTCAATCTCCGAATGAAATATAGCTGATGTTGTGCCTTCATTGTAACTGCATCAATATGTTGGGCCCAGGATAGTTCCTCAGAGATGTTGAGAGGGAGGAAATGGAAACTGCTCACCCTTCTCACTTCTGATCCCACGATGAGGACTGGTGTGTGTTCCCTCGACATCCCCTTCCTGAATCCACAATCAATTCCTTTGTCTTCATGATGTTGAGTGCAAGGTTGTTGCTGCGACACCACTCAACTTGCTGATCTATCTCACTCCTGTACTCCTCCTCGTCACCGTCTGAAATTCCACCAACAATAGTTGTGTCATCGGCAAGTTTATAGATGAGCCTAGACACACAGACGTGGGTGTAGAGAGAGTAGAGCAGTGGGCTGAGCACGCATCGTTGAGGTGTGCCAGTGTTGATTGTCAGCAAGGAGGAGATGTTATTTCTGATCCACACGGACTGTGGTCTCCTGGTGAGGATCCAGTTGCAGAAGGAGGTACAGAGGCCCAGGTTTTGGAGCTTGTTGATTACAATTGAGGGTCTGATTGTGTTGGACGCTGAGCTGTAATCAGCAGCCTGACTTGTGTTTTGCTATTGACCTGGTGATCAAAGGCCGAGTGTGAGCCAGTGAGAATTGTTGACAGATTGTGGCGATTGGCAAATTGCAGTGGGTCCCTGCACACAGACAGGAGTTGATTGACCATGACCAACCCCTCAAAGCACTTCATCACAGCAGTGAGCGACACTGGGTGATAGTTGTTGAGGCAGCTCAGCCTGGTATTTTTGGGCACTGATATGATTGTCGACGTTTTTAAGTGTGTGTGTGTGTGTGTGTGTGTGTGTGTGTGTGTGCGCGTGCGTGCGTGCGTGCGTGCGTGTGTGTGTGTGTGTGTGTGTGTGTGTCTACAGGTATTCGCACACTTGAGCAGAGAGACAGAGTATTTGAGGCTTTCCAGTTCAATTCAGGAATATTTCCAGTAATTGGTGTGCCTCGAAAGACGGGTCACAGTGTTGGGCCGACCATTCAGATCAGAACAAAATAATTTACCTGGCGGACTGAGCTCACAACCCCACTCTTGTGTTTCAGAGTTATTTACAAATTGAAATGTACAATTTAAAATGTGCAAAGTAAATTTATTATCGAAGTATAGGCACATCACCATGTATAATCCTGGGATTTGATTATATTGTAAATTCAGTGAACTCAAGAACCATTATAAGATGAGTGAAAGATCGCCCCCAACAGGACAAACAAAACTACCATGTGCAAAAGACAACAAAATTCAAATACAAGAGAAGTAAAACTAATAAATAACCCAGGAATAAACATCAAGAACATGAGATGAAGAGCTGTTGATTGTGTCCATTGGTTGTGGGAATATCAAAGTTTAAGGATCTGGTCTCAATTTAGAAAATTTTTTGGTTTAGCGAATTTTTCATTATCATGTCCCATTCTCCTTAATTATTTTTTTTTATCCCTTCCATAACTGACAAAGTCTTTAAGGATTGGGATGAACTAGGTGTTAAGTGTTTTTGGAACTTGTTTATCTCAGGATCTCTTGCATCATTTGACCAATTGTCAAATAAATTTGCACTCCCAAAATCACATTTTTACAGATAGCTTCAAATTAGAGATTTTCTATGTTTCCAATTAGCTGCTTTTCCTATAGGTCCTGATAAAAATTTACTGGACGATCTTTTAAATTTAAAACCTTTTGTTAATGGTTCTATTACCGGTATCTATAACTTGTTGATAGATTCTAGACAAGACTTTTTAGATAAAATAAAAAAAGCTTTTGAGGATGACCTAAATTGTCAGATTTCTGATGATAGATGGAATAAAATTCTTAAGCGGGTTAATAAATCATCTTTCTGTGCTCGTCATTCTCTTCTACAATTTAAAGTGGTTCATAGAGCTTACATTTCTAAACAGAAGCTCTCCAGTTTTTACCCGAATGTTTCTGCACTTTGTAATAAATGCAACTCTGCTGATGCCTCTTTAATTCATATGTTTTGGTTTTGCCCTACAATTGAAAAGTTTTGGCGGGAAGTATTTCATACCTTCTCTCAACTTTTTAGGGTCCAATTTGACCCAAATCCCCTTACTGCCTTGTTTGGTATTATTGCAAATGAAGATATAACTTTAAATACTCCTAACCTGTAGGTTTTAGTTTTTACCTCTCTTTTAGCAAGAAGAGCAATCTTGCTTTAATGGAAGGAGTCTGCCTCTCCTACACATCTTCAATGGCTACATGATATTATGTCGTATTTAAATTTAGAAAATATCCGCCGCTCAGTCTTAAATTCGAAACAATCTTTTTATGATATTTGGGGACCTTTCTTAAATTACTTTTCCAATTTATAAAGTTTAACATTGCACAGACTTTTATGTATATTTTTATCTTCTCTTCTTAAGTGAATACGTTTTTTTTCTAATTATCGATTGTCATTCATCAGCTTTTTTCTTTGTTAGTTGGTAGGGGGTTGACTTTTTTATATATATAAAAAAATTCTTTTATGATGTATGACCTATCTTTAAGTGTTTGATTACAGAGTGGTATAACTTTATGTGTTATTCTTTAACATTTTGATCAATTTTATTACAATATATGAATGTACACAAGTTATGTTGAGATATATCTATGTGTTGCACTCTAAATCTTTTTTTTCTTCTGAATAAAAATATTGTAAAAAGAAAGAAGGACCTGTTGGTTGAGTGTAATAACTGTTCCTGAACCTGGGGTTGAGGCTCCTGAGGCTCACGCACCTTCTTCCTGATGGCAGCATTGAGAAGAGAGCATGGCCTGGGTGGTGGGGGTCCTTGATGATGGATGCTGATTTCCTGCGACAGCACCCCGCAGAGATGTGCTCAGTTGTGAGGGGAGTTTTACCCGTGATGTGAAGGGCCATATCTACTCTGATGTGCTGGGCCATACTACTGAGGACAGACAGTTCCTGCTTTCTTGTAATTGCACTTGTGTCCCGGGCTCGGGACGGATCCTCTGAAACGTTAACACTGTGGAATTTAAAGTTGCTGAACGTCTCTACCTTTGAGCCCCGATGAGGATTGCCTCATGGGTTCCTGTTTCCTCCTCCAAAGTCCAGAACCAGTTCATTGCTCTTGCTCTCATTGAATGAGAGGCTGCTCTTAGACCATAAGACCATGAGAGACAGAAGCAGAATTAGGCCATTTGGCCCATCAAAACTGCTCTGCCGCTTCATCATGGTAAATCCATTTTTCCTCCCAGCCCCATTTTCCTGCCTTCGCCGCGTATCCTTTCGTGCCCTGACCGATCGAAAGTCCATCAACCTCTGCCTTAGCAAAAGGAAAAGCAGCATCCGTCATCAGGGCAAGATGAGGTGCGGCACCTCCCACTCCATACCCATCTATTTCTGTCCCTCCCCCCTTCCCACTCTCTTGCCTACAAACCTCACTTTCACTCCTTACCATTCTCTTCTCTCTTGCTCCCTCCCCTCTCTCCTCTCTCTCACACTCTCTCCCCACACTTCCCACTCTCTCCCAACTCTCTGCTTCACTCTTTCCTCTCAAGTATACCCCATTCTCCTACTCTTGAAACCTCTCTCCCCACGTTCTCTTTCTTTCAATCTCATCCCTCCCTCTCCCCTTCCGTTTTCCCCTTTCTCCACCCCTCTCCAGTCTCCCCCACTCTCATCCTCACACCCTCACCCCCACTACAGCCCCTCTCTCAGATCAATGATTCTGTGCTCTGTTTACACTTGTTTAGTAGATTATTCGTATCACTTGTTTCTTCATCAATTCCTTCGCTGTTTGTTTTAGACGGGATTGTGTTTTTCATTATATATTGTACTTCTCACTTACTGTAATCCAACAAACAATCCCGCAGCATCCTCGGAAAGTTCCTACTCCCCACTGATCGAATCCTCTCATCTTGCTGATCTCGGTCCGACACGTCCACTCAGAAGTTCGCTGATGACACGGCCATAGTGGGGTGTGTCAGGAATGGACAGGAGGAGGAGTATAGGAAACTGATACAGGACTTTGTGATATGGTGCAACTCAAACTACCTGCGTCTCAATATCACCAAGACCAAGGAGATGGTGGTGGACTTTAGGAGATCTAGGCCTCATATGGAGCCAGTGATCATTAATGGAGAATGTGTGGAGCAGGTTAAGACCTACAAGTATCTGGGAGTACAGTTAGACGAGAAGCTAGACTGGACTGCCAACACAGATGCCTTGTGCAGGAAGGCACAGAGTCGACTGTACTTCCTTAGAAGGTTGGCGTCATTCAATGTCTGTAGTGAGATGCTGAAGATGTTCTATAGGTCAGTTGTGGAGAGCGCCCTCTTCTTTGTGGTGGCGTGTTGGGGAGGAAGCATTAAGAAGAGGGACGCCTCACGTCTTAATAAGCTGGTAAGGAAGGCGGGCTCTGTCGTGGGCAAAGTACTGGAGAGTTTAACATCGGTAGCAGAGCGAAGGGCGCTGAGTAGGCTACGGTCAATTATGGAAAACTCTGAACATCCTCTACATAGCACCATCTAGAGACAGAGAAGCAGTTTCAGCGACAGTTTACTATCGATGCAATGCTCCTCAGACAGGATGAAGAGGTCAATACTCCCCAATGCCATTAGGCTTTACAATTCAACCGCCAGGACTTAAGAACTTTTTAAAAGCTATTATTAATGCTTTTTGAGATAGTGATTTAGATGCATATCATATTTTTTACTGAGTTAAGTATTGTATGTAATTAGTTTTGCTACAACAAGTGTATGGGACATTGGAAAAAATGTTGAATTTCCCCATGGGGATGAATAAAGTATCTATCTATCTATCCATCTATCTATCTATTATTTTCCATAGAGGTTGCCTGACCTGCTGAGTTCCTCCAGCATTTTGTGTGTGTTGTTCTCCGTTACACCTCCTCCTCTCTGTCCCTTTCTTTTCCCATTTCCTGCACCTCTCTCCCTTCCTCCATTCTTACCCATCTCTCCCACGCGCTCTCACTCCCTCTGTCCCTCTCTCACCCCGACAGTTCATTGCAGTCTCTCTGTCTCCTCCTTTATCACTCTCTCTCACACACACACACACACAAACCTCTCTCCTGTATTACTCTCGCAATCACTCCCACACTCTCCTCCACTCCAGCCCTCTCCATCTCTCCCGCCTCCACGATAGTCCACGCCTTCCTTTCCCCCTCTCTCCTTCCCTCCCTCTCTATCCCACCCCGTTCCCGCTCTCCTTTTCTTGTTTGCCCAAATTTCACGTAAAATTGTTCTCCCTCTCTGCCTCACGTTCTTACACTCCACCTTCCTTCCTCCTTCCCTCGGTGCCTCTCTTCACCCTCTATCACTGCACTCACTCACTCATCTCACCCTGTTCAACCCTGCACTCTCCCATTCTCCCCCCTATAGTCTACCCTTTGTCTCTTAACATCTCTCTCCCTCACTCTCTTTCTCTCCTCACCACTGTCACATCCGTCCTTCACCACGGAGAGAGGGGAAAGAGTTAGACGCAGATGGAGAGGGAGGAGTGAAACTGACCGAGTCAGCAATTGATTGTATCGGCATTGGCTTCGTTCAGTGACCCCAGCTCCGCCTTGTTCCCAGACTGCATATCCTTCCCTTCATCCGTGCCTTTATAGTACACTGACAGAGAGAGACAGACAGACAGAGAGGGAGACAGAGAAAGAGAGAGAGAGGGAGAGACAGAAAGGGAGAGAGGGAGAGACAGAGAGAGTGGGGGGAAGAGAGACAGAGAGAGGGAGAGGGAGAGAGAGAGGGTGTGGAGAGAGTGAGACAGAGAGACAGACAGAGAGAAAGTGATAGAGTGGAGGGAGAGAGAGAGAGGGAGACAGAAAGAGAGTGAGACAGAGAGAGGAAGGGGAGAGGGAGAGAGAGAGGAGGGGGAGTGAGAGAGGGAGAAGTATAGGGAGAGGGAGATGGAGAGGGTGAGAGTAAAATTCCTCTCCTGTCTGGTTCCATTCAGTCCTGTTTCTCCATCTTCCCAGTATCTCCTGCTTCTCAACTTCCCCCGAGCTCTTTACCCGTTCTATCTCTCCTCCTTCTACACACTTACTTCTCCCCACATCTCGTCATCCCTTAGTCTCCCTCCTCCCTCGCCGCCTTCCCAATTCCCTCAACTGTTTCTCCCTCTTCCCAATGGCCTGATACTTCCCCTCGCCCTCTCTCTCCCTCTCCGCTGAGGGTTTGACAGTGAATCAGAGTCACCGGAAGTTGAGTAAATCCGTGTCCTGCGGAAGCGACAGCGGATAAAGCCTTTCGGCTGGATGAGGAGGGCGCGGGAGGAATATGTTTCATATGAGTGATGCAGGATTCAGGAAGGTAGGGAGTAAGCAGAAGGTGAGGGGTTAGTGTGAGAGTGGTGTAAGGCGGAGGGAGTGATGGAGTAATGGAGGAGAGTGAGGAGGAGGGATAGTAGAGTTTGGGATGAGAGAGGAGAAGCGTAGAGAGACTAGAGAGAGGAAGGTGAGAGTGAGAAAAGTGAGAGAGAAGGACGAGATTCGGGGAAAGCGCGTAAATAGATCCTTCAGTCCGTCTGGACAGTTCCACCCGTGTTCACAGAGCCAGTGCTGTTTGCACACGGTTGGAATTTACTGTAAACCTTCTCCACCCGCGTGTCGGGTTGGAGCTGGAGAGCTTTGTGACCTGGTATCAACACTCCCCACCCCCTCCATTTCACCAACACAATAGAGCTGGTTACTGACAACAGGAAGTCAGCCGCGGCGATGCAGACATTCCTGTTTACATCAACGGCAGAGGATAAGGGGGTTGAGAGCCCCAATCTCCTGAGTGTGAACACCACTAACAGCCTGTCCTTGTCCAGCCACAAGGACACTATCGCCAAGAAAACTCAGCGGCCTGTCTGTTTCTTCCAGAGGCTGAAGAAATTCGGCGCCTCCTGGACGACCATCATCTATTTTTACAGAACACATCTTGTGCGGAAACTAGTCGTGTTGTCACGGCAACAGCACTGGCCTCCACCGGAAACACTGCAGAGAGCTGTGAACAAGTTCAGTACATCATGGAAACTGTGGACACGGTTACACATCTCTCTGCCTCAATAAAACAGTCCACATTATCAAAGACCCCACACACGTCGAACATTCTGACTTCCTGAGAGATGGACCACTAACTTCACAATCTCCCTAATGCAGTGTTGTGATTAATTGGTCTGTATGATTCGTTCATTTAATTGATTGTCCCTTGTAATAAATGTACCTAAATGTAATAAAAGGTAATAAATGTACCTTGATTCATTGAGAGCAACTGTCCCAATTTACGCTCAGCTCTCCTCTCCTCTCTCTCTCCCCCTCTGCCTGTCACTCCCTTTCTCTCTCTCTCTCTCTCTTCCCCTTCTCTCTACCCCTCTGCTTTCCCCTCTTCTTCCCCTTTCTTACCTCCTCACTTACCCTCCCTCTCCCCCCTTCTCCACACTCCTCCGCCGCCTATTCTGCAGCACACTAAACGGAAACAAACAGGCCTCTCCCGGAAACCATAAGCCTTTATCTTCTGAGAGAACATTGAACCTTTCCAACCGACGAGAAATTATACAACATCTGTAATCCACTGAGTGTGTAAAACCGTCATCACAGTGCGGGGTGGGGGAGGGGTGCTGGTCTGGACGGGTGGGTGGCGGAGACAGAAAGCTACAGGAAAGGGGGAATTGGGGAGAGAAAGAGAGGCAAGCGAAAGGTTAGGCATAAACGGAGAAAGAGACAATAAGGGAAAGATACAGGTTAGTGACTGTGTAGGGAAGAATGTTTGGAGGAAAGAGTGGGAGGGTGCAAAAGAGTACGGATGAGGAAAAGATGAGATAGGAAAATTGAGGAATTGTATATGTATACAGAGTGAGAGAGAGAGAGACGGAGAGATAAGAGAGTTAAGAGGGAGAGAGAGAGGGGGAGAAAGGGAGAGATAGAGGACTGTGGAGCTGAGTCCAGTACCGGGGCACAGGTAAAAATCATCTTTGAACTGTCCCACACTCACCTTGAAATCACATCCTCTGGTAATTGTGATATTCACCTGGTGAACAACCGATGTCGGTTCTCTTCTCTCAGATCTCTACTCAGCCTCAGTCTGCCTCTGGTCTCCCCTCAGCCCCCATCGCTACAGAGGAAACAACTGAAGCCTCTCCAACCTTTCATTCCCTCTGATTCATGAGGCAAACCTCCATTTCCAGAACATTAACTCTCACCCGATCCTCCCTCCGCCGGAACAGGGTTAGAGTTCCTCCAGTTGTCAACCAACGACCAGCGGTTCTGTGGTGGCGATAGAGTCACCCGGATGGTGAGATGTATCCAGGTGCCAGGGACAGGGATGACTCCGATCAGGTCCCTGGCATTCTAAAGGGGGAGGGCGAGCAACCAGACTTGTTGGTAAGTATTGGCACCAATGACAGGTAAAAAATGTCAGCAGGCCCTGGAAAGAAATTTTGTGAGTTAGGTAAGGGGTTTGGGAACCGATGTGCCACTGCCGAGGATGAGGTAGTTGGTTTGTAGACAGAGACAGTATGTTGTGAGACTGCTGGCAATGAGAGGCTGCTGATAGGGCAACCTGGCAGTCGACAGGATGAGTTGCAATGGAAAAGACCCACAGAATCTAAAAGGCTGAACACAGGACTGAAGGTATTACATTTGAATGCGCGCATTGTACAAACTGACGTGGAGGAAGAGCTACAGACTGGCATACATGAGGTTGTGGGCATCACTGAAAGCGTGGCCCTGTTGGTAAACATAATAAAATCAAACCATCAGAAAGAGCTGGCATAGGGTCGGAAGGTGCTGAGTCGTTGTGGGTAGAGCTAAGGAACTGCAAGTGCAAAGAAAACCCTGGTGGAAGGTATGTGCAGACCCCCAAACAGTAGTAAGGATGTAGTCTACAAACTACAACGGGAGATAGAAAATGCAAGTCAGCAGGTCAACGTTACAATAGTCATGTGGGATTTCAGTACACAAATCAATTGGGAAAACCTGGTTGGTGCTGGATGCCCCGAGGGAGAATTTCTAGAATGCCTGCGAGGTTGCATCAGAAAGCAGCTTGTGAATAAGCCCAGTATCGCTAAATCATATCGTTTCATTGCGGCCCGGTGGCTGGGGACCATTGCACTAAGGGATCTGCTAGATAGATAGATAGATAGATAGATAGATAGATAGATAGATAGATAGATAGATAGATAGATAGATAGATACTTTATTCATCCCCATGGGGAAATTCAACTTTTTTTCCAATGTCCCATACACTTGTTGTAGCAAAACTAATTACATACAATACTTAACTCAGTAAAAAATATGATATGCATCTAAATCACTATCTCAAAAAGCATTAATAATAGCTTTTAAAAAGTTCTTAAGTCCTGGCGGTAGAATTGTAAAGCCTAATGGCATTGGGGAGTATTGACCTCTTCATCCTGTCTGAGGAGCATTGCATCGATAGTAACCTGTCGCTGAAACTGCTTCTCTGTCTCTGGATGGTGCTATGTAGAGGATGTTCAGAGTTATCCATAATTGACCGTAGCCTACTCAGCGCCCTTCGCTCAGCTACCGATGTTAAACTCTCCAGTACTTTGCCCACGACACAGCCCGCCTTCCTTACCAGCTTATTAAGACGTGAGGCGTCCCTCTTCTTAATGCTTCCTCCCCAACACGCCACCACAAAGAAGAGGGCGCTCTCCACAACTGACCTATAGAACATCTTCAGCATCTCACTACAGACATTGAATGACGCCAACCTTCTTAGGAAGTACAGTCGACTCTGTGCCTTCCTGCACAAGGCAACTGTGTTGGCAGTCCAGTCTAGCTTCTCGTCTAACTGTACTCCCAGATACTTGTAGGTCTTAACCTGCTCCACACATTCTCCATTAATGATCACTGGATTAATGATCACTATTCAGGATAGGGTGTGATACAATGAATCGGGATTGAATTTTCAATTTGAGAAGGGGAAGCACAACGTAGATGCAGTGTTGCAGTGGAATGAAGGAAACTGCAGAGGCGTGAGAGAGGAGCTGGCCAAAAGTGATTGGAAAAGACCTTTGGCACCGATAACCTCAAAGCAACAATGGGTGGAATTTCTGTGGCCTCTATTTCCTCATCTCTGTTCATGTCCTCTGCATATTTTGCAACAAAGCCATCAAATACATCATCCAAGTCGTCGCCATATAGCAGAGAATAATCGGTCCATCACAGACCCCTGTGGAATGCCATTGGACATCTGCAGCCAGACAGAAAACGCTCCATTTATTCACACGTTCTGCCTCCTGTCAATCAGCCACTGCTTTATCTGTGCTGGACTCTTTCTGTAATATCATGGGCTCGTAGCTTGTTAAACAGCCTCATGTCTGCCACCTTTTCAAAGGCCTGAAATTCAAAGTACACAACATCAACCGATTGTCCTTTGTCTATCCCGCTTGTTATTTCTTCAATGAATTTCAACAGATTTGTCAGGAAACTATGCTGACTCCGGCCCTTTTTATCATTTGCCCAAAGTACCCTGAGACATCATCCTTAATAATCGAATCCAACATCTTCCCAAACACTGAGGACAGACTAACTGGCCTAAAGTTTCCTTCCCTCTGCCTCTCTCGCTTCTTGAAGAGTGGAGAGACACTGTTGTACTCCCCTTTCTCCGGAATCCCTCTTCCACACCACACTGTTCCTTATTCTTCACCTATTCCCTATTCTTCCTTATCTCTCTTCATCTCCCCCCTCTGTCTTCTCCCACTTTCAATCCCCATTCTCCCTTCTTTCTCTCAAACTGCAAAAGATACCTTCACTCTCACACCCTCCCCACTCTACCTCCTCTCTCCCACTCCGTACCCTGATTGTGTTCTCCTCCGCTCCATGTTCCAGTTTCTCTCTCTGCAACTGGTCCCTCTCTCTCACACTCTCCACTCCTTCCCTCTCTCACATTACACGATCCCCCTACGTTCTCTATCATTGCACACAGCCCCTTCTCTGTGTCTGCAACTCCCCACGCTGCCTTCCCTCTCTCCCACTGCCCAACCGCCCTCACTCTTTCCCTTCCCTTGTCTCTCACACCGTCCCCACGATGGCTTCCCTCTCTCCCACTGTCCAACCGCCCTCACTCTCTCCCTTCCCTTCTCTCTCACACCGTCTCCACGCTGCCTTCCCTCTCTCCCACTGCCCAACTGCCCTCACTCTCCCTCTCTCTTTCCTACTCCTCACACTTCATTCTCTCTCTCTGTTCTCTGTCCCCAATCCCCACGTTCCCACTCTCCACTCTCCTGCCTCTGTCCCCCACTGCCCGCACTCGCTTTTCTTTCTCACATGCACACTGCTCGGTTTCTCTCACTTTTCCCACTCTCCCTCAATTTCTTCTCCTACTCCTGAATCTCCCATCTATCTTTCTCCCTATACTTCACTTCTCCCCACTCTCCCTTCCCTTTCTCCCACTCTCCCTTCTCTTTCTCCCCACTCTCCCTTCCCTTTCTCCCACTCTCCCTTCCCTACTCACACTCTCCACTTCTCCCCACTCTCTCTTTCCCTTACCCCCACTCTCCCTTCTCCCCACTCTCCCTTCCCTTTCTCCCCACTTTCCCTTCCCTTCTCCCCACTCTCCCTTCCCTTTCTCCCCACTCTCCCTTCCCTTCTCCCACTCTCCGAGTTCATCAAGCTTGTTTGTACGTTTTGATTTCACCACAGCATCTGCAGTGGACTTTGGGTTCAGCATCTAATAGCTCTTGGCTGGACACAGAGCACAGGGGAGAATGTTCTGTAACACGGGGAAGAAAGCCAGTGCAGGCAGGCAGAATAAGATCCCCGGGTGGACGGATGAAAGGGAGGGGTTTGAGAGTCTGGCCAGCATGCAGACAGACCACGGGAAACCAGTGGACCGGTCGGAGCAGTTAGACCCCCGTGGCGAGAAGCTGGGCCACCACGTGGTCTCCCTCCTTAAGGAATCAGGGTTCCCCAAAGCCCGGGGGGGTCAAAGGGGTGTCTCCTGGTTGTTTGCGTCCCTGCTGAGACGCCAGGTGGTCAGAAGGACAAGGAGCTGGAAGAGCCCAGGCAACATAGGTCCTTTGAAAATAAAATTATAAAGTAATTGGGGAAAGTAAAAATTAAAATTAAAATTATTTTGAACTCCATGGAGCATGTGGGGATCCTCCGATATCCAGGCAATCTTTCTCTTCTTTCTTACTATTTTTTTCTTTAGACAAGGGTTAAGGGGGGGGGGGGGTTAAGGGGAGGGGGGAGGGTTAATATTATTTTTTCTCTCTCTTACTATTTTATCATTACATTTATTCTTTGTAATTTTCTAAAAAATTAATAAATAAATAAATGATAAAAAGAAGAGCCCAGGCAGCGCTGCTGGACGCCGAGGAGCTCGAGGTCAGGGGGACTTCTCCCCCAAGGAGCTGACCCAACCGGCGGATCGGTACCGCCAACGACCAGACGAGCACCCGGCCGCCTGGCTGCTCCGGCTGTTGGACGAGGGGGGCCTAACCTCAGCCTCTCCCATCAGGAGGCAAGCGCCCTGGGAAGCCTCTCTGACCAGCAGAGCATAAACAATGCGCTGCGGGCGCCACAAACAGCAGTCAGCGATGGCATTGCCCAGCGGGATCGGGTAGTGACCGCGGTGAGAGCCCGATATCCCACCCTTCTGGAGTGGGATCCCCACAGGCGGCCGCAATGGGGTACGGTCAGCGATGGCACTACCCTGCGGGATCGGGTAGTGACCGCGGTGAGAGCCCGATATCCCACCCTTCTGGAGTGGGATCTCTACAGGCGGCCGCAATGGGGTACGGTCAGCGAGGGCACTACCCTGCGGGATCGGGTAGTGACCGCGGTGAGAGCCCGATATCCCTCCCTTCTGGAGTGGGGTCTCCACAGGCGGCCGCAATGGGGTACGGTCAGCGAGGGCACTACCCTGCGGGATCGGGTAGTGACCGCGGTGAGAGCCCGATATCCCACCCTTCTGGAGTGGGGTCTCCACAGGCGGCCGCAATGGGGTACGGTCAGCGAGGGCACTACCCTGCGGGATCGGGTAGTGACCGCGGTGAGAGCCCGATATCCCACCCTTCTGGAGTGGGATCCGCACAGGCGGCCGCAATGGGGTACGGTCAGCGAGGGCACTACCCTGCGGGATCGGGTAGTGTCCGCGGTGAGAGCCCGATATCCCACCCTTCTGGAGTGGGATCTCCACGGGCGGCCGCAATGGGGTACGGTCAGCGAGGGCACTACCCTGCGGGATCGGGTAGTGACCGCGGTGAGAGCCCGATATCCCACCCTTCTGGAGTGGGGTCTCCACAGGCGGCCGCAATGGGGTACGGTCAGCGAGGGCACCCGGGTTCTCAGCGAATGGGCACTGGTCAACGGCATCTGTCAAGGTGCCCGCGACCGCAACTTCCTCGAAGACACAGGAGTGACCGGTGCCCCAGCAGGATACCCGGTCACTACCGCGCCCCCCGACTTGAGTCAGTCATCCTGCCCCCCATGGCACCAGCCAGCGGTGGGAACGTACAGGAGGCCATCACCCTCCTGGAGGGACTGGAATATATGCAGACGGGGGCATCCACCCAGGTCCACAAGACCGAGGCAAGGGTTCCAAACACAACCCCTCCCCGCTTTACACGCAGGCAGCTGTACACAGACCTGCTGCGTGCAGGGGTGGATCGTGACAGCATAGATGGCATCCCCACCCCAACCTATATACCCTGTGGAAGGAGCACTGCAGGGGCAAATCCAGCTACAACAACACCACCATCCGTCCCGCCTCCAAATCCGAGGCAGGGGGCGCCCCCAGCCCCCAGACCGCCCTGCCCGAACATGCCCACACCGACCCACCCTCTGCACCACCCTTACCTGAAACTGCCTCGCCTGCCCTCAGGACAGAGATTTCCTGAGACAGGAAATGCCCCACCTCAGCCATCAAGGCGCCTCACCACAGGGGTGGCAGACCTTCTCCCTCCCCCCCTCTATAGGATGAAGGCCAGGGCCCCCGGCGCATTTGCTCTCTCGCACTCTCCCACCCGGGGGACCTGAGGCCACATCTACCTGTCGTAGTACACTGGGGAAAGGGAAACACGCAGAGGTGGATGGCACTTGTCGATACAGGTGCCCAGCACACCATCCTCCCAGGCAATCCCGCCGCATAGCGCGCTACAGCCCCTTCGAGCGCCAGCTACTAGCCTGTTACCTGGCGTTCATCGACACAGAACACCAAACAGGCCCCGACCCTGTCGTCCTCCGCCCCCATCTCCCCATAATGCGATGGCTCAAGTCCCCTGATTCCTCCCACAGAGAGGGCCGTCCTCCATTGTCCAGTGGAAGCTACATTGCGGAGCGGGCTGAACCCGGTCCTGAAAGGGATCAGCCGCCTCCATGAACAAGTCATGGCTTTCCCCCAGTCCCAGAACCCTGCCCCGGATATCCCCGAGGTACAACCCTCCTCAGCGTGTTGGGGTCAACCCCTCGATTCCCTCCATCCCGAATTCCCGTCTGATAAAACGTGAGATCGACTTTTTTATCAAAAGTATAATGCAACCTCTCGATTATCACATATTCCGCAAGTTTTCATAAAAGAGACGTTCATGATATTGGCCTATAACAAGGGGGATCAGACGGGGAGCTGCAGGTTTTAGAATGGACACGATTACAACAACCATTTTCCATGAGGAAAGTGGATGGCCAAACCTCCAAATATGATTCAAAAAGTTAATATTTTCACACAAGAAGCTACATACATACCTGTTGAATCAAGAATTTCTACTACAAGTGCGTCATACATTTTATTCCCATTCACAACTCTATACCCTGCCCCTTTCCTTATAAAACTGGCAACATCACCCCTCTACCAACTAACCTGTCAGGCCAAACGACAATATATTCCTGCACAGGAATAAAAACTTAAAATGTGCAGGTTTCCTGAACAGATATAACATCGGAGGAGTCTGACAAATCAGAAATAAACTTCTTAAAGTCTTGACCATTATAAATCAGATTTCTTGCATTTCATTGATATATTTTAATACTATTATGTATGTTCACAAGTAGACTGGGATACGGATACCCCACCCAACAAAACTTCATTTAAAGCTTCCCACATAACACCAGTTACACCAAGATACCTTTCTGCAGCTTTCACAATAATTTTAATTTCCTCAGGAGGATGAGATGTCTGATCAGTACAATTCACCACATCGGTTATAAACATCACAAACTTCATTTTATCCAGCAGTGAAGTATCTTTGGTGAGAGAACTGTGATGACGACATATATCCACTGACGTCACAGTCTGTTCTCTGAGTGGGATCACTTTATCCAGTTTACCTGCTCTGCTTGCTGTACTTGTCCTTGAACAGGCCCTTCTACTCACTGTGTTGTTCTGAACCAATTGAACTGGTCACCTCATGCCTTACTGAACCAATCCCTTTTGCCTACACAAGGAACACATCCCTCCATTCTCCTCACATTCACGTGGTATCTAATAACCTCTATCACATCTGCCTCCACCACCGCCCCTGACATTCACTCCAGACACCCACCACTATGGGAATGAAAAACAAAACTTGAAACGCAAATCTTCTTTAAACATTCTGAGTCAAGTTTTTAACATCATTGTCTTTTCTAATTGTTTTTTTCCAACAGCAGCTATGCAGAGAAAAGATAGGAAATTACACTAAATTACAAAATACTTCAATAGTGCAAACAGGACCAATGAGGGTGTGTTCCCCCTTTCTCCTGAAGTGCATGCCCACTGGCATTGGACATTTCCTCCTTAGAGAAAAAATCTCGGCTGTCCACTCTGTCTGTGCCTCTCACATTCCTGTAAACGTCTGTCACACCTCCCTCAGCCTCTGCCACTCTGGAGAAAATTACCTGAGATTGTCCAGTCTCACTTTATCCAGACAGCATCCCGTTAAGCCTCTTCCACTCACCATACAAAACCTCCGCATTATTCCTGTATTCGAATGCAATTCTCCAGATGTGATTAAACTAGAGATTTATACAACTGCAATATAACTGCCTGACAATGGAACCACTATCTGGGAGTTATGAACTCGGATTCCAAGATCTCCCTGTAGATCAACACAGTCCAATCTCGCCCCATGAATATAACTACAACGAGATAATGCTGAGGCTTTATAAGACACTAGTCAGGCCACACTTGGAGTATTGTCAACAGTGTTGGGCACCACATCTCAGACAGGATGTGTTGTCATTGGAGAGAGTCCAGAGGAGGTTCAGAAAGATGATTTCGGGAATGAAGGGGTTAAAATATGAGCAGCACTTGGCAGCTTTGACCCTGTGCTCACTGGAACTCAGAAAAATGCGGGGCATCTCATTGAAACCTACCGAATGTTGAAAGGACTGGATAAGGTGGATGTGGAGAAGGTATTTCCTGTGGTGGGGCAGAGCCACAAAGTTGAGGGGCCACCTTTTCAAACGGAGGTAAGCAGCTTATTTTTTTTATTAGCCAAGGTGTATTGGATCTGTGGAATGCTGTGCCACAGACTGCGGTGGAGGCCGAGTGCGTGGGTATATTCAAGGCAGAAATTGATCGTTTCCTGATCGGTCAGGGTATCAAAGGATATGGCGGGAGGTCAGATATCTGGAATTGAGTGCGATCTGGGATCAGCCATGATGGAAAGGTGGCTGACTCAATGGGCTGAATGGCCTAATTCTGTTCCTATGCTTTATGGACTTATGAACACACGCCCCCTCAATCATGATGAATCTCCTCTGCACTCTTCCAGCACAAAACATCCTTTGTACAGAATGCTAAGCGGAACTGAATGCAACTTTTCAAGAACGTTGTCAAGTCAGGCAGCATCTGTTGATGGGAATAGAGTCGATGGTTGGGACAGAACCCCTCCCTTACGGCAGTAACACAGGCCCTTCGTCCCAACCTTTCCATGCTGTCCTCCTGTCCATTTAAACTAATCCCTCTGCCTGTCTTTGACACAGAACACAGAAATCTACAGCACATTACAGGCTCTTCAGCCCACAATGTTGTACTGACCATGTAACCTACTGTAGAGACTGCCTAGGATTTCCTGATCGTATATCCCTCTATGTTTCTAAGCTCCATGAACCTATCTAAGAGTCTCTTAAAATATCCTATTGAATCCACCTCCACCATCGCTGCAGGCAGTGCATTCCATGCACCCACCACTCTCTGTGTAAGAAACTTACCCCTGACATTCCCTCAGTACTGACTTCCAGCAGCTTAAAACCACGTCCCCTCGTGTTAGTCACTTCAAGCCTGGGAAAATGCCTCTGGTTATCCACATGGTCAAAGCCTCTCATCATCTTATTACAATTACTTATGTACAGGTTAGGTGAAATATAGCTTCAACATCACCTCACAGCTCTTGAACTCAATCCCACGGTTGATGAAGGCCATCACACCAGACACCTTCCTAACAACACTGCCAACCTCCACAGCAGCTTTGAGTGTCGTATGGACATGGACCACAAGATCTCTCTGACCCTCCACACTGCCAAGCATCTTACCATTAATATTATATTCTGTGTTCAAATTTGACCTGCAGAAATGAACCTGTGTTGAACTCCATCTGCCACTTCCCAGTTCTGCATCCAAGGTGAGGAAATAGATTACTGAGCCTCTAGCTAGGATCATTATGTCCTCATTGTCCACGGGAATGGTCCCGGAGGATTGGAGGGAGGCGAATGTTGTCCCCTTGTTCAAAAAGGGTAGTAGGGGTAGTCCGGATAATTATAGACCATTGAGCCTTACATCTGTGGTGGGAAAGCTGTGGAAAAGATTCACAAAGATAGGATTTATTAGCATTTAGAGAACCATGGTCTGATCAGGGACAGTCAGCATGGCTTTCTGAAGGGCAGATCGTGTCTAACAAGCCTAATGGAGTTATTTTAGGAGGTAACCAGGTATATAGATGAGGGTAGTGCAGTGGATGTAATCTACATGGATTTTAGTAATGCACTTGATAAGGTTCCACACGGTAGGCTTATTCAGAAAGTCAGAAGGCATGGGATCCAGGGATGTTTGAGCAGGTGGATTCAGAATTGGCTTGCCTGCAGAAAGCAGAGAGTTGTGGTGGAGGGAGTACATTTGGGTTGGAGGGTTGTGACTAGTGGTGTCCCACAAGGATCAGTTCTGGGATCCCTACTTTTCGTGATTTTTATTAATGACCTGGATGTGTGGGTAGGAGGATGGGTTGGCAAGTTTGCAGAAGACACAACGGTTGGTGGTGTTGTGGATAGTGCAGAGGATTGTCAAAGATTGCAGAGAGACATTGATAGGATGCAGGAGTGGGCTGAGAAGTGGCAGATAGAGTTCAACCTGGAGAAGTGTGAGGTGGTACACTTTAGAAGGACAAACTCCAAGGCAGAGTACAAAGTAAATGGCAGGATACTTGGAAGTCTGGAGGAGCAGAGGGATCTGGGGCTACATGTCCACAGATCCCTGAAAGTTGCCTCACAGGTAGACAGAGTAGTTAAGAAGGCTTATGGGGTGTTAGCTTTTATAAGTCGAGGGATAGAGTTTAAGAGTCGCGATGTAATGATACAGCTTTATAAAACTCTGGTTGGGCGACACAAGGAGTACTCTGTCCAGTTCTGGTCACCTCACTATAGGAAGGATGTGGAAGCATTGGAAAGGGTACAGAGGAGATTTACCAGAATGCTGCCTGGTTTAGAGAGTATGGATTATGATCAGAGATTAAGGGAGCTAGGGCTTTACTCTCTGGAGAGAAGGAGGATGAGAGGAGAAATGATAGCGGTATAGTTGATATTAAGGGGAATAGATAGAGTGGACATCCAGCGCCTCTTCCGCAGGGCACCACTGCTCAATACAAGAGAACATAGCTTTAAGGTAAAGGGAGGGAAGTTCAAGGGGGACCGAGCGAAGGGCGCTGAGTAGGCTACGGTCAATTATGGAAAACCCTGAACATCCTCTACATAGCACCATCCAGAGACAGAGAAGCAGTTTCAGCGACAGGTTACTATCGATGCAATGCTCCTCAGACAGGATGAAGAGGTCAATACTCCCCAATGCCATTAGGCTTTACAATTCAACTGCCAGGACTTAAGAACTTTTTTTTTAAAGCTATTATTAATGCTTTTTGAGTTAGTGATTTAGATGCATATCATATTATTACTGAGTTAAGTATTGTATGTAATTAGTTTTTGGAACAACAAGTGTATGGGACATTGGAAAAAAGGTTGAATTTCCCCATGGGGATGAATAAAGTATCTGTCTATCTATCTATCTATGTATCTATCTATCTATCTATCTATCTATCTATCTATCTATCTATCTATCTAGAGGAAGATTTTAAACTCAGAGATTGGTTGGTGCGTGGAATGCACTGCCCGAGTAGTTTAAGAGACTACTAGATGGAATTTGAGCTTAGGGAGGCAGAGTTTAAGGGTCGGCACATCTTTTTGGGCCGAAGGGCCTGTACTGCGCTGTATGGTTCTATGTTCTATCTATTTCTCGCTGGAATATCTCTTTTAATTTAATTTTTTTATTGAAGGCACGACACAGTACAGAAAACGTAAGGCATTACATTTTCCTCCATTTTGCTTTTATACCTTACCCCGAAACAACACCACAACGTCATCAGTGGGGCCTTCTGGGAGTTGTAGTCATTGGTCCTCGCTCGCTTCCTGTCAAAGCATGCTTCGTCAGCCACCACAGACGTCACCGAAACAGACCCACCGAGGCGCGAAGGGGAATCACACCCGTCCTTGTGGGCGCCGAGGCCGGCGACACCGTCAAGAAGCGACTTGCTGATCTCCGCCATGGAGATGGAGCGGAAGAGGAGGGTCTCATCATGGGCCGATTTCCTCCAGCCTATCGTAGCTCAGACGTATCACTGATCCCAGCTGTCATTGGCTGCAGTGCCTGTCGCTCAAATGGGAACTCAGATGGTGATTAGTTTATGTGAACGTCAGTCAGCCTTCCTGTCTTTATGAGTTTGGATTTGGATTTATAACGGGACAGGCAGCAAATTGGGAGAAATGTGAGTTTTTAAGTGATGGTGCATCAGTCTCCGTGTTACATTATTAACAATAAAAGGGCAAAGGCCGTGGGGAGGAAGGAGGCGATTTACTGGAGGTTATATGGAGATAATATTGAAAGGGATATCAAACTTGGAATTGTTTGGGATATGATTTAGAAAATGGGGGGATTTGTGTTGATTAATGAGGGCCAAATGATTGTTACTGAAACAGAGAAGGTTGTGTTACTGGCTGGGTCATTTGCTGAGATTCATAATCAGGATAATTTAAGTGAAGAAGTTAAACAATGTAGGGATATGTTTTTCAGTGAATACCCTGATGTGCTGGAAGTCAGCTGTAGCAATGATAGTATCACTGATGGAGAGAATTCTTTGTATGAATTTAAGAAGTCTATTAATAATGCTGGTCAGGTGTTCCCAGGAAAGAGTGATATTTGAAATTGTAATTGTATATAATTCGCTTTTGTGAAAATATTAAATGTTTGAATTGTGCATCTACTTTCCTCATGGAAAATGGAAATAATAGTGCCAATTCTAAAACCTGGCAGATACCCATTTGATCCTTCTAGTTAAGGGCCTATATCGTGAATGTCTCATTTATGTAAACTTATGGAATGTATGGTAATCAAGCGCTTGAGTTATATTTTGGAAAGAGTGGTGATAAAGTGTTTTATTAGAGTGGATTTTGGAAGGGTGAAATGACATTAGATTCAGTTTTAGGTTTGGAAGATGATATTCGGAAAACACAATTAAATAAAGATGTTGTAATAGCAGTATTTCTTGATACTGAAAAGGGAAATGATATGGAAGAAAGGACTTTTGATTAAATTAGGAGTGAGAGGGACATTGTATAATTTTTTGAGTTTTTTTTGGATGGACTGTCCAAGTACTGGTTGGCATGTTATGTTTGTGTTTCTATGAGATAGAGAATGGGATCCCACAAGGCAGTATTTGTAGCCCTTCATTATTTAATATTATGATTAATGATATTTTCTCTGAGATGGGAAAATGGGATACCCTGGGTAAATCACAATATACAGATGATGTAGCTTTATAGATTAGACGTATAAATTGCAATTTACAGTTAATAGGTCAAACAGTGGGCAGATTGATGAGGATTTTAAGCTTTCAGTCGTTAAAACACATTACGTGGTTTACAAACAGAATTAATAGACTTGCACTTGATTTTAAATTATGTCATTAATATCTTGAGGGAGTGCCAGTGGTAAGATTTCTCAGTATGTGGGTGGATAATAAGCTGACGTGGAAGCACCTATCAGTAAAATAATTGATAAATGTAAAGGAGCTTTAAATCTCCTCAGACATCTGTGTGGGTATTCTTGGGTGCAACATGAAAATCTTTGTTGACCAATTATATTTGTTTAATTTGATCTGTTCTTGATTATGTCTGTGTGGCTTATCGATCAGCTTCATCTTCAAATTAAAAATGTTTGTATGTGATACAATTACAGACTTTAAGATTGTGTTCTGGTGCGGTAATGTTGTCTCCTGTTTTGGCTTTACTGATTGCAATGGGACAATTGCCCTCAAAGTAACAGAGTTTCAAGTTGATGTCAACATCTGGATTAATTTGCGGGGGTAAGGAAATGATCATCCTGTTAAAGGTGTGCTGGATGACGGTTGGGGACATCACATGAAGAGTGTCTTTTGTTTTGGGTGGCTGGGTTCTTACCACGCTGGGAATATGTGTGTATTTGATGATACAATATGTCCCACTGTAGCTTTCTCTGTAGCCCCACCTTGTTTTTTCAAATGACTTCAGTTGATTTTAGGTTACACGATCAAATTTGGTTCTGCCTGAGAGTCTGTTGGTTCATCAGTATATTAATGAAAGTTATTATCATACAGTAACCATTTTTACAGATGAATCCAAAGATAAGTTAACTGGGGATGTTGGTGTGGCTGTTTTTGTGCCTGAATTGCAGGTAATGATACAGAAATGACTTGTAATCATTTATCAGCATAGAAAGCAGAATTTTTTGCCAACGGTTTAGGCTTAAAGTGGGTGGAGGAATTTTGTCCTTATAATTTGCTCAGAATACATTTCGATTTTGATGAGTCTTAAACAGGTCATTCTGGCAGTAGGTCAATGATGCACCATCAATAACTCTCCGAGACGTGAGGCAAGATATAGGCTTTTATTGGCTGGAAGAAAGAACAAGGAGCAATTGACCACCACACTAAATCCTGGAGACTGAGGCCAGGGCTCAGTCTCCAATTGCCTCTATACCGGGGTCCGTGGGAGAAGCCACGGTCAGTGGGAGGAGCCACAGGAGCAGTCATCGGGGGCAGCGTGTCCAGACAGGTATATGTGTGGTTCACCACATTCACCCTCCCCCCTTTGTTTTAACAGAGAGTCCCCATGGGGCGAAGTTTCTTACAAGATAATTACAGGTTAAGTCTATCAGGTGGTCGAATCTGTCACTGGCTGTGATTGCACCGGAGACGGAGGTTGTGCTGGTTCCGGCCGAACTGGAGGTGTCAGCCCACTAGGCGTCAGTGATCCTTCTTGCGTGTGCAAGGTGCCTGGTATATGCGCGTGCGAGACGCTTGGTATAGGAGTGTCGTGAGGAGTCTGTGTAGGGCTCGGTGTGCGCGGTGACACCTCGGGTACTAGGTTCATAGTTACCGTGGAGTGTTCGGGGTAGTGGTCTGGTTCTCCTGTGGGCACCAGGTCGCGGACGGAGACCTTGTCCTCCCGCCCATCAGGTAAGGTAAGACCACGTAGGCATACTGGGGGTTCGCATGTAGAAGGTGAACCCTCTCGACCAGCGGGGAGTATTTATTGCCCCTCGCATGTTTCTGGAGCAGCACTGGCCCTGGGGACGTCAGCCAAACTGGTAGGGTGGTCCCAGTGGCAGACTTCCTGGGAAAAGAGAATAGGCACTCGTGAGGGTGGCATTGGTGGACATACATAACAGGGAGCGGATAGAGTGGAGTGCCTCAGGGAGGACCTCCTGCCATCGAGAGACCGGCAACCCTTTTGACTTCAGGGCTAAAAGTGTGGCCTACCACACTGTGGCATTCTCCCTCTCCACCTCTCCATTTCCCCGGGGATTATAGCTCGAGGTCCTACTAGTAGCAATGCCCCTAGCCAGCAGGTACTGGCGCAGCTCGTCACTCATAAAGGAGGACCCTCTATCACTGTGGATATAGCAGGGATATCCGAACAGAGTGAAGAGCTGGCGCAGGGCTTTTATGACGGACGTGGTAGTGGTGTCGGGGCAGGGGATGGCAAAGGGGAACCGCGAGTACTCGTCGATAATGTTGAGAAAGTAGACATTGCGGTCAGTGGAGGGAAGAGGGCCCTTAAAGTCAACACTCAGTCGCTCATAGGGGCGGGTGGCCTTGATAAGTTGCGCCTTTTCAGGACGGTAGAAGTGCGGTTTTCACTCAGCGCAGACTTGGCAGTCCCTGGTCATCGTCCTGATGTCCTCCAGGGAGTACGGCAGGTTCCGGGCTTTCACGAAATGGTAAAATCGGGTGACCCTCAGGTGGCAAAGATCTGCATGGAGGGCGTATAGCTGGTCGAGCTGCGCGCTGGCACATGCTCCCCGGGATAGGGCAGCAGGGGGCTCATTGAGCATTCCAGGCCCGTACAGGATATCATAGTTGTAGGTTGAGAATAGAATTTTATCATTTTTGATTTTGCCCCGCTGTTGGTTGCTGAACATGAACGCAACTGAGCGCTGGTCGGTCAGCAAGGTGAACCTTTTGCCGGCGAGATAGTGCCTCCAGTGCCTAATAGCTTCCACTATGGCCTGGGCTTTTTTCTCCACTGTGGAGTGCCGAATTTCAGAGCTTTGAAGGGTACGAGAGAAGAATGCTACTGGCCTGCCTGTCTGATTGAGGGTAGCAGCCAGCGTGAAATCGGAGGCGTCACTCTCTACTTGGAAGGGAATGGTCTTGTCCACCGCATGCATCGTTGCTTTGGCAATGTCCCCTTTAATGCAGCTGAAGGCCGCGCAGGCCTCGGCAGAGAGGGGAAATGTGGTAGACTTGACCAGGGGGCGGGCCTTGTCTGCGTAATGAGGGACCCATTGGGCGTAATAGGAAAAGAAGCCCAGGCACCATCTGAGGGCTTTGAGGGTGGTGGGAAGAGGGAGTTCAAACAGGGGGCGCATACGGTCGGGATCAGGGCCAATGACCCTGTTCTCCACGACATACCCAAGGATAGCGAGCCGGGTGTTTCCGAACACACACTTGTCCCTGTTATAAGTAAGGTTCAGGGCTTTGGCCACTTGGAAAAATCGTTGGAGGTTGGTGTTCTGATCTGACCAGTCGTGACCTCAGATGGTGATATTATCCAGATAGGGAAATGTGGCCTTCAGTTGGCACTGGTCCACCATCCGGTCCAATTCCCTCTGGAAGACAGAGACACCATTTGTGACACCGAACGGGACGCGCAGGAAGTGATAGAGCATGCCGCCCACCTCGAAGGCGGTGTAGGGGCGGTCCTCTGGGCGGATGGGGAACTGGTGATAAACGGATTTCAGATCTATTGTTGAATACTCCTTGTACTGA
This sequence comes from Hemitrygon akajei, assembly GCF_048418815.1. Taxonomy (NCBI): domain Eukaryota; kingdom Metazoa; phylum Chordata; class Chondrichthyes; order Myliobatiformes; family Dasyatidae; genus Hemitrygon; species Hemitrygon akajei. The sequence goes on from NW_027332056.1 coordinate 325,337, forward strand.
GGTATCTGATTGACCATATCTGCGATGCGGGGTAGGGGGTACGCGTCAAGCTGTGTGAACCTATTGATGGTCTGGCTGCAGTCCACGACCATTCTATTTTTCTGCCCGGTCTGAACAACAACCACCTGGGCCCTCCAAGTACTTGTGCTTGGCTCAATGATCCCGCCCTGAGCAGCCGCTGCACCTCCGACTGAATAAAGGCCCTGTCCCCCGCGCTGTACCTCCTGCTCTTAGTTGCCACAGGTTTCCAGTCGGGGGTCAGGTTGGCGAACAGCGGTGGGGGAGGGATCTTGAGGGTGGAGAGGCTGCAAGTGGTGTCAGTAGCACAGCTGTCGGCATGGTGCTGGGTGGGATGTGTGGGTCGGTGTGTGTGTGTGGTCAGTAGCGGGGTATATGACAAAGTCCCACAAAACTGAGGATTCCTGACATCGAGTGGTGGGAGGGACCCGTCATATGCCATAGTCACATTTTCGAGGTGGCTCTGGAAGTCCAGCCCCAATAGCACAGGCGCGCACAGTTGAGGCATGACCAGTAGCGCAAAGTTCCGATATTCTGTGCCCTGCACCACCAATGTCGCTACACAACCCACCCGGATGTCTGTGGAATGCGACCCAGAAGCCATGGTGACCCTCTGGCTTACCGGCTGTGTCACGAGTTAGCAGCGTTGCACCATCTCCGGGTCAATAAAACTCTCAGTGCTGCCCGTGTCACACAGGCAGCTAGTCCTGTGCCCCTCCACCAGGATGTCCATCATTGACCTTGCAAGCTGGTGTGGGACGCTTTGGTCGAGGATTACGGAGGCCAGAGTTGAACCGCCGTCTTGGTGCCCGGTAAGCACCGGTGGGTCGGGGGCGGGGCGATGTGGCGCCGACAGAGATGGCCGCCCCCATGCCTCGCACGAGGCGGGCAGGCAAGATGGCAACGACCAAGATGGCGACCCCCATTCCTCACACGCAGCGCTGCCCGACCCCGCTCGCGGTTCAGACTTACAGACCTTGGCGAAGTGGCCCTTCTTCCCGCAGCTGGAGAGGTCGCTTCTCGGGCCGGGCAGCGTTTTCGGAAGTGCTTTTCGAGTCTGCAGAAGTAACACTGCGCGGACTTACGACTGGCAGCGACTGTGGTCGGTTTCGGGGAGTTCGTGGGGATCGCGTGGCTGGACAGCGTCAGCATTGTGCAGAGCAGCCTCCAGCGTGTCGGCCGACTCGATCGCCGAGCGTAAGGTAAGATCGCCATTTTTCAGCAGCCGCTGGCGCACGTACACTGACCTGATCCCCGTAACGAAGGCGTCTCGTACTAGCAGCTCCGCATGTTGTTCCGCCGTCAGTCCTCTGCAGTCGCAAGTTCGCACGAGTGTCTGTAGGGCTCGGAGAAACTGCCCGCTCGACTCGTCGGGTCGCTGTCGCCGTGCCGCTAAGCGATGTCTTGCGTAGACAGTGTTCACCGGCCGTAGGTACTGTCTTTTGAGGGCGTCCAGTGCCCCTTGGTAGGTCGGCAGGTCTCTGATAAGGGAGAATACTTTTGGACTTTTTCTGGATAGTAGTATTTTGTACATTGTGGCAGGCTCAGTCACTGGAATCGCTTCCAAGTATGATTGGAAGCATGCAAGCCAGAGTTCAAAGGCAAGAGCTGCTTCTGGGGCTTGGGGGTCCAAGTCTAATTTTTCCGGACATAAAATACTTTCCAGGTTTTAAAACTTCCAGCCAATAAAATTGATGCACCATCAATAACTCTCGGAGACGTGAGGCGAGATATAGGCTTTTATTGGCTGGAAGAAAGATCAAGCAACAATTGACCACCACACTCAATCCTGGAGACTGAGGCCAGGGCTCAGTCTCCAATCGCCTTTATACCGGGGTCCGTGGGAGGAGCCACAGGAGCAGTCAGCGGGGGGGGGGGGGCGTGTGTAGTTCACCACAGTCAAATTGACTGTTGGAAACTCGTCAAATGGTATTTCATATATAAAGTTTGATTTATGTCTGCACATTATGGGCCTTCACATCACACTGTTGAGGGAAATGATGTGGTTGACTGTTTAGCACCAAAAGCTGTTAAATGTTAAGCTGTGGATATAGACCTTCGACTTAGCAAATTAGAAGCTAAAGGGTTGGTAGTGTTAAGAATTAGGGGCTTATGGCAAGACGTAGAATAATGGACATGAGGACAGACACCTTTACAGAATACATAAACCTGTTGGGTTTATAGAAGAAGGGCTTAAAACAAGGGAAGGAATGATATTGACATGACATAGAAATGCCCACACAATGCTTGATTATGCCTTGTATCTAATTGGAAAACTTCATTCTGTGTCGTGTACATTTTGTCATTATGAAACTGTCGAAACACATACTATTTCAATGTGAAGTGTACAAGGCTGAAGAAAAATCGAATGCAGTCTTCAGTACAATCTTTGCGAGGGTAGATAGTTTTCAGATAAAAACTTTATTCAATTATGGGACTGACTTTAAATTAATTCACAGTTTGAGCTGGAAAAGGCATGGAATAATTGTGTTAAACCTAAGGAAATGGCATATAAGGTAGCAAAGGTGAGTGGGATGTTGGATTATTGGGATGCTCTTAAAATCCAACAGAAGGCAATGCAAAAAGCCGTAAGAATGGTGAAGACGAAATATGAGGGCAAACTGGCCAATAATATAAATCAGGATACTAAAAGTTTAGTTTTCAGTTACATGAAGAGAGAAAGGGAGATGAGAGTTAATACTGGACCACTGGAAAATGATGCTGGTGAAGTAGTAATGGGGGACAAAGAAATGGCAGATGAACTTAATGAACAATCTTCACTGTCTTTTCCGGTCAGCACCGCCCCCACTTGTCCCATTTAACCTGTCTCATTACGGGTGGACTTTAGGACCCAGTGGAGCTCAGGACCCGCCGCCCCCAGCTGCTGCTGAATCCCCGGTGTTTCTGTTCGGTTGACGGATGCGGTGAACGAGTTAAAATTAATCGATCGACAATTCTCATCTCGTGTTTATTTCACTCCATAGAACCATAGAACACTACAGCACAGAAAACAGGCCATTTGGCGCTTCTAGTCTGTGCGGAAACTTTATTCCGCTCGTCCCATTGACCTGCACCCAGTCCGTAACCCTCCAGACCTCTCCCATCCATGTATCTATCCAATTTATTCTTAAAACTTAAGAGTGAGCCCGCATTTACCACGTCAGATGGCAGCTCGTTCCACATTCCCACCACTCTCTGAGTGAAGAAGTTCCCCCTAATGTTCCCCCTAAACCTTTCCCCTTTCACCCTAAAACCATGTCCTCTCATATTTATCGTTCCTAATCTAAATGGAAAGAACCTACTCGCATTTACTGTCTATATCCCACACAATTTTGTAAACCTCTATCAAATCTCCGCTCATTCTTCTACGCTTCAAGGAATAAAGTCCTAACCTGTTCAATCTTTCCCTGTAACTCAACTCCTGAAGACCTGGCAACATCCTGGTAAATCTTCTCTGCAATTTTTGAATCTTTCTGATATCCTTCCTATAGTTAGGTGACCAGAACTGAAAAAAATACTCCAAATTTGGCCTCACCAATGCCTTATACAACCTCAGCATAACATCCCAACTCCTGTACTCAGTACTTTGATTTATGAATGCCAGGATGCCAAGGGCCTTCTTTACAACCCTGTCTACCTGTGACGCCACTTTCAGGGAATTATGTACCTGAACTCCCAGATCCCTTTGTGTCTCCGCACTCCTCAGTGCCCTACCATTTACTGTGTATGTCCTACCTTGGTTTGTCCTTCCAAGATGCAACACCTCACGCTTGTCTGCATTAAATTCCATCTGTCATTCTCTGGCCCATTTTTCCAGTTGGTTCAGATCCCTCTGCAAGCTTTGAAAGCCTTCCTCGCTGTCCACAACGCCTCCAAACTTGGTGTCATCAGCAAAATTGCTGATCCAATTGACCACGTCTATATCATTGATATAGACAACAAACAACAATGGTCCCAGCACAGATCCCTGAGGCACACCACTAGTCACAAGCCTCCAGTCTGAGAAGCAATCATCTACTACCACTCTCTGTCTTCTCCCACACAGCCAATTTCGAATCCAGTTTCCAACCTCTCTATGGATACCTAGTGTCTGAGCCTTCTGAACTAACCTCCCATGTGGGACCTTGTCAAAGGCCTTACTAAAGTTCATGTAGACAACATCCACAGCCTTTCCTTCATCTACTTTCTTGGTCACCTCCTCGAAAAACTCTACAAGATGTGTTAAACACGATCTACCACGCACAACGCCATAGTGACTACCCTTAATCAGCCCTTGGCTGTCCAAATACTTGTATATTCGATCTCTCAGAACACCTTCCAATAATTTACCTACTACTGATGTCAGGCTCCCTGGCCTGTAGTTACCTGGTTTACTATTGGAGCCTTTTTTAAACAATGGAATAACATGAGCTACCCTCCAATCCTCCGGCACTGCACCCGTGGCTGAGGACATTTTAAATATTTTTGTCAGGGCCCCTGCAATTTCTACTCTAGTCTCTCTCAACGTCCGAGAAAATATCAAGTCAAGCCCTAGGGATTTATCTACCTTTATTCGCTGTAAGGCAGCAAGCACCTCCTCCTCTTTAATCTACAAATGTTCCATGACACTACTGCTTGTTTCCCTTCCTTCCATATACACTATGCCAGTTTCCTGAGTAAATACTGATGCAAAAAAAAAACTGTTTAAGATCTCCCCCATCTCGTGAGGCTCCACACATAGACGACCACTCTGATCTTCTAGGGAACAATTCTGTCCCTTACTATCCATTTACTCTCAATATATTTGTAGAAATCCTTTGGGTTTACCTTCACATTATCTGCCAAAGCAACCTCATTTCTTTTTTCCTTCCTGATTTCCTTCTTTAGTATTTTCTTCCATTTTCTATACTCTTCAAGTACCTCATTTGCTCTTTGTTGCGTATACCTGCTATACACCTCTCCCTTTTTCTTAAGCAGATCGCCAATATCCCTTGTAAACCAAGGTTCCCTATGCCTGTTAAATTTGCCTTTAATTCTGGCAGGAACGTGCAAACTCTGCACTCTCAAAATTCGCCTTTGAATTTACTGAACACATCCTTGTCAGGAAAAAAAACTTATGCCAATCCACGCTTCCTCGATCCTTTTTCATTTCCACGAAATTGGCCCTTCTCCAATTTTACCGGAACATTAAGCTTCTGCCCCTCCTGCCACCAAGTCTCACTAATAGCAGCAATGTCGTTATCCCACGTGTCAACCCACGCCCTAAACTCATCTGTTTTACCTACAATACTCGTTGCATTGAAATAGATGTACCTGAGAATATTTATATCATGCATAAAGCTTTTTTTTCCATTTCTTTCTATACATGCAGCCCTCATATGTTCCTTATCCTCCTCCACCTCATTATCTGCTCTAACACTCTGGTTCCCCTCCCTCTGCAAATCTAGATTGAATCCCCCGGAGCAACACTGGCAAATCTACCCGCCAGAATGTTAGTCCCCCCCCCCCCCAGTTGAGGGGCAAACCGTCCCGTCCCGTCCCCACCTTCCCGAGAACAAAGCCCAATTGTCCAGAAACACGAAGCCCTCCCTCCTGCACCAACTCCTTAGCCACGTATTTAGCTGCACTCTCCGCACATTTATATTTACAGGGACTTTACTAGTGACGCCGGTCCCGGGACCCGACCCGTTTACAGACCCGGAGTGGAACCGGAGCAAATTCTCAGCCATTGGTTTTCATCCCAAGTCGCGAAGAAAGGATAATGTTTCCCCGTGAATTTATTCCCAGTGAAGGTGTGGAGATGGGACTTGGTCTCCGCGTTGTAAAATGAAACTGTCCCGGACTCGTAACTGAGATAAACTCCCAACCTCCCGAGGATGGGACCGGCAGCGAGACGGGACTCGGGGGAGTTGAGATCACCGTACACGTCACAATCCCGATGTAACACGTCACCATACCGCCCGATGACCCAGAATCCGGTCTCCGGTCTCAGTCTGAACTGTCCCTTCCTCTCCACAGACTCTGCGGTGACTCCCAGACACCAGAACCGAATCCCCGTCACCTCCAACTCCCAGTAATGTCTCCCCGATGTGAATCCCTCCGAACCCAGCACACAATCCCAGTGTATGAATCTCTTCCCGGTGTCAGGGAGATTCCTCCGGGTCCGGGTCCATCTCACACTCTTCCGATCCTCAGACACCTCGAGACACGGATGCGCCGTTTCCACATCCAGGGTGACAGAGACTGGGGGGGAAAGCAGAGAATTAGAGAGTCCCCGGGGATCGGGGGGAGACTCGGGCAGCGGGGCCCCGGGGATCGGCGGGAGACTCGGGCAGCGCGGCCCCGGGGATCGGGGGGAGACTCGGGCAGCGCGGCCCCGGGGATCGGGGGGAGACTCGGGCAGCGCGGCCCCGGGGATCGGGGGGAGACTCGGGCTGCGCGTCCCCGGGGATTGGGGGGGAGACTCGGGCAACAATGCCCCGGGGATCGGGGGGAGACTCAGGCAGCACGGCCCCGGGGATCGGGGGGAGACTCGGACAGCGCGGCCCCGGGGATCGGGGGGAGACTCGGACAGCGCGGCCCCGGGGATCGGGGGGGGGGGCCTTAGGCGACACGAACCTTTGACTCGACAAAAGCAGATGTCTCCACAAGGGTTTTCCGCTGGACAGGGGAAACATCCTCCCTCACTCCTGCCTGTTGACCCCTGAAAGAATTTTGTGTTTCCATGAGATCTCCTCTCATTCTCCGAAACTGGGAACAGAGAACATAGAGCAGTACAGCACAGGAACAGGCCCGTCATACAATGTTCACATTCATTTGTGAGTGTGAAGTGGGGCAGTGTGATGGTTTGAGACAGTAAAGGAGGTGATAATGGGAACCAGTAGGGGAGAGATGAATGGCAGATTGGACCAGGAGGGGGAGGGGTGGAAAGCGTGTTGGTGAACTGTGTGTGTAGACGTAATGAGAAGCTAGAGGCAGCAAAGATGGCAGACGAGGATGATGTTGTCCCCTTTCCCACAACCCCATCACCCGCAGCCCCTCATTAGGACAGAGGATGAATTTGCAGGAACCCTTAAGCAACACAGGTCTTGATGAAGTGTTTCAGTCTGAACCGTGGACTGTTTACTCTTTTCCATAGAAACTTCCCGGCCTGCTGTTCCCCCAACAATTTGTGTGTGTTACTCTGCTTTAAATATACTCAATTATTTGGCCTCCACAGCTGCCTGTGGCAGATTCACTATCCTGTGGATAAAGGAATTCCTACTCTTCTCTGTCCTAAATGGACATCCCTATAGTCGGAGGCTGTGCTTACCGTTCTCGACCCACCCACATCCTCCCTACATCAACTCTCTCCAGACAGGTGTCAGAGAGATCTGGCGAGACCCTTCATCAGGACCTGTGTAGCTTGGATTATCAGCATCTGCAGATTTTCTCCTGTTTGATTTTTAAAGCAGAAGTTAATAAGTAAAGTTCTTGATTAGTCAGATTCTCAAAAGTTATGGGGAGGAGGCAGGAGAATAGGGTTGTGAGGGATAATAAATCAGCTATTCTTCTAAACTCCAGTGAGTACAGGCCCAGAACCATCAAACACTCCTCATATGTTAACTCTTTCATTCCCGGAATCATTCTTGTGAATCTTCTAGAACCCCTCCAATGCCAGTACATGTTTTCCGATAGAAGGGACAAAACTGCTCACAATATTCCAAGTGTGGTCTGACCAATGCCTTATGAAACCTCAGAATTACATCCTTGCTCTTGTATTCTAATCCTCTCGAAATGAAAGCAAACATTGAGTTTGCCAATCTTACCACTGACACAAACTGCAAGTTAACCTTCAGGGAATCCTGCACAAGGACACCCATGTCCCTTTGCACCTCTGATTTTTGAGTTTCTGCCCTGTTTATAGAATTGTCTATGCCTTTATTCCTTCGACCGAAGTCATACCTGCCTAAGTTTGTACCTGTCAAACTCTACCTGTGCTACAAGATCCTTATTACGTATACTGGTGCATTCAAATAAGACCATAAGACAAAGCAGCAGAAGCCGGCCGTTCGGCCCATCGAATCTGCTCCGCCATTTTATCATGAGCTGATCCATTCTCCCATTTAGTCCCACTCCCCCACCTTCTCACCATAATCTTTGATGCCCTGGCTACTCACATACCTATAAATCTCTGTCTTAAATACACCCAATGACTTGGCTTCCACTGCCGCAAGAAATTCACAGATTCACCACCCTCTGGCTAAAAAAATTTCTTCGCATCTCCGTTCTGAATGGGCGTCCTTCAATCCTTAAGTCATGCTCTCTTGTACTAGACTCCCCCACCATGGGAAACAACTTTGCCACATCCACTCTGTCCATGCCTTTTAACATTCGAAATGCTTCTGTCAGGTTCCCCCTCATTCTTCTAAACTCCAAGGAGTACAGTCCAAGAGCGGTCAAATGTTTCTCATATGTTAACCCTCTCATTCCCTGAATCATTCTAGTGAATCTTCTCTGAACCCTCTCCAATGTCAGAACATCATTTCTTAAATAAGGAGCCCAAAACTGCACACAGTATTCCAAGTGATGTCTTACCAGTTCCTTATAGACCCTCAACATCACATTCCTGCACCTATACTCTATTCCTCTAGAAATGAATGCCAACATTGCATTCGCCTTCTTTACCACCGACTCAACCTGGAGGTTAAACTTAAGGGTATCCCGAACGAGCACCCCCAAGCCCCATTGCATCTCAGAACTTTTGAATTCTCTCTCCATTTAAATAATAGTCTGCCCGTTTATTTATTCTACCAACGTGCATTACCATACACTTTTCAACATTGTATTTAATTTGCCACTTCTTTGACCATTCTCCTAATCTATCCAAGTCTCTCTGCAGACTCTCTGTTTCCTCAGCACTACCGTCCCTTCCACCTATCTTTGTATCATCAGCAAACTTAGCCACAAAGCCATCTATTCCATAATCCAAATCGTTGATATACAACGTAAAAAGAAGCGGCCCCAACACGGACCCCTGTGGAACACCACTGGTAACTGGCAGACAACCAGAATGGGATCCTTTATTCCCACTCTCTGTTTCCTGCCAATCAGCCAATGTTCTATCTAAGTATGTAACTTTCCCATAACTCCATGGGTTCTTATCTTGTTTAGCAGCCTCATGTGTGGCACCTTGTCAAAGGCCTTCTGAAAATCCAAATACACAACATCCACTACATCTCCCTTGTTTAGCCTACTTGTAATTACCTCAAAAAATTTCAATGGGTTTGTCAGGCAGGATTTTCCTTTAAGGAAACCATGCTGAGTTTGGCCTATCTTGTCATATGCCTCCAGGTACTCCGTAACCTCATCCTTGACAATTGACTCCAGAAACTTCCCAACCATTTCTCAAGCTAACAGGTCTATAATTCACTTTTTGCTTCCTTGCCCCCTTCTTAAATACCAGAGTGACATTTGCAATCTTCCACTCTCCGGAACCATTGCCAGAATCTATTGACTTTTGAAAGATCATTGCTAATGCCTCCGCGATCTCCACAGCTACTTCCTTCAAAACACAAGGGCGCATTCCATCCGGTCCTGGAGATTTATCTACCCTTAGACTATTTAGCTTCCTGAGTACTTTCTCTGTCGTAATTGTGACTGCGCACACTTCTCTTCCCTGACACCCTTGAGTGTCCGGTATACTGCTGATATCTTCCTCAGTGAGGACTGATGCAAATACTCGTTCAGTTCCTCAGCCATCTCCTTATCTCCCATTATAATTTCTCCAGCATCATTATCTATCAGTCCTATATCCACTCTCACCCGTTTTTTATTCTTTATATACTTGAAAAAACTTTTAACATCTTTGATATTATTTGCTAGCTTCATTTTATAGTTCATCTTTTCCCTCTTAACGGCCTTCTTAGTTTCCTTTTGTAAGCTTTTATAAACTTCCCATTCCTCTGTTTTCCCACTAATTTTTGTTTCCTTGAAGGCCCTCTCCTTTGCTTTTACTTTGGCTTTGACTTCTCTTGTCAGCCACGGTCGCATCCTTTTTCCATTCGAAAATTTCTTCTTTTTTGGAATATATCTGTCTTGCACCTTCATCACTTCTCGCATAAACTCCAGCCACTGCTGCTCTGCTGTCCTCCCGCTAGTGTCCCTTTGCAGTCACATTTGGCCAGTTCCTCTCTCGTGCCACTGTAATTTCCTTTACTCCACTGAAATACACATCTGATTTCGGCTTCTCTTTCTCAAATTTCACAGTGAACTCAATCATGTTATGATCACTGCCTCCTAACGGTTCCTTCACCTCAATCTCTCTAATCACCTCTGGGTCATTACACAATATCCAATCCAGTACCTCTGATCCCCGGTGGGCTCAACAACAAGCTGTTCTGAAAAGCCATCTCGTAGACATTCTACAAATTCTCTGTCTTGAGATCCAGTGTCGACCTGATTTTCCCAATCCACTCGCATGTTAAAATCCCCCACAATTATCATAACACTGCTCTTCTGGCAAACCTTTTCTATTTCCTGTTGTAATTTGTATTTCACCTCACTGCAGCTGTTAGGAGGCCTGTAGATAACTGCCATCTGGGTCCTTTTACCCCTGCGAATTCTTAGCTCAACCCAGAAAGATTCTGCACCTTCCGATACTAGGTCACCTCTTTCTAATGATTTAATATCATTTCTTACCAATAAAGCCAAGCCACCCCCTCTGCCTACCTGCCTATCCTTCCGATACACCGTGTATCCTTGGACGTTCAGCTCTCAGAGACATGCATCCTTTACCCACGTCTCAGTGATGGCCACAAAATTATACCTGCCAATCTGTAGCTGTACGACAAGATCATCCACCTTATTCCTTATGCTGTGTGTATTTAAGTATAACACCTTAAGTCCAGGATTTGATATTTTTGTTTTGATTGCACTGCAACTCATCCCAATGGCTGCAAATTTGCCTCATCACCTGCCTGTCCTTCCTGACATCTTTACTGCTCACTATGTTAGATTTATTTATGTTTTCCCCCTCCTCCACTCTATCATTCCGGTTTACCATCCCCCTGCCAAATTAATATAAACCCTCCCTAACAGCTCTATTAAACATTCCCTCTATTGTTCAGGTTTAACCAGTCCTTTTTGAACAGGTAATACTTCCCCCAGAAGAGATCCCAATGATCCAAGAATCTGAAGCCCTGCCCCCTCCGCCAGTCTCTCAGCCACGCGTTCATCAGCCTGATCCTAATATTCTTGCCTTTGCTAGCACGTGGCATAGGTAGTAATCCTGAGATTATTACCCTGGAGGTCCTGCTTCTCAGCTTCATTCCTAACTCCTGGAAATCTCTCTTCAGGACCTCCTCCCTTTTCCTCTCTATGACATTGGCACTAACATGTACCAAGACAGCTGGCTGCTCGCCCTCTCCCTTCAGAATATTCTGGACCCGATCCGAGACATCCCGTACCCTGGCACCTGGGAGGCAGCACACCATGCGGGTATCTCTACCAGGCTCACAGAATCTCCTGTCTGTTCCCCTAACTATGGAATCCCCTATGCTTTTTAAAAGCTATTATTAATGCTTTTTGAGATAGTGATTTAGATGCATATCATATTTTTTACTGAGTTAAGTATTGTATGTAATTAGTTTTGCTAGAACAAGTGTATGGGACATTGGAAAAAAAAGTTGAATTTTCCCATGGGGATGAATAAAGTATCTATCTATCTATCTATCTATCTATCTATCTATCTATGACTACCGCATTCCTCTTCCCCTCTTTCCATCCTGCAGAACAGCGCCAGGCTCAGTGCCAGAGACCCGCTCACCGTGGCCGTCCCCTGTCAGGTCATCCCCCTCAACAGCATCCGAAACGATATACTAGTTGCTGAGGGGGGCAGCCACAGGGGTGCTCTCCTCTATCCGGGCATTTCCCTTCCCTCTCCTGACAGTCACCCAGTTTTCTGACCCCTGTAGCCTAGGGATGACTACCTCCCTGTAGCTCCTGTCTATCACCTCTTCATTTTCTCTAATAAGCAGTAGGTCATCAGGCTGCAGCTCCAGATCCCTAACACGGTCTCCGAGGAGCTGCATCTCGGTTCACCTGGTGCAGATATGGCTATCAGGGAGGCTGGAGGTCTCCCAGGATTCCTACATCTGACACCCTGAACAAAGCACTAACCCTGCAGACATGCTACCTAATTTTACAGGAATGAAACAAAGAAAGATAGGTCTACTCACCCATTTACTTCGCCAAGCACACGGACTTTTTAAACCGTTAGCTAATGTGCCCTCCTGATCCCCCGTTCGTCCAGGCCGATTTGCCAAGGGGAGAAAAAGAGTCGGTGCCTCGCTCTCGCCTCTTCCCGTTACCACCTAAGCCCGTTGAGCCAAAGCCCTACACTCTGCTGCCACCCACTCCGCTGCCCGCTGTATAGGGTGGTCATCTTTTTAAACTCTCCGCGCTGTCCTGCGCAGTCTCGCCGTTCTTGTACGCAAAGTTTATTTTTTAGAAAACTGCCTTCCTTCAGAATTTAGCTCCCACGCCACCCCTCTTGTCCCAGTCTAAAAAAACATTTTCAGTCCTGTATTCATCAGCCTATTCCACACTGTCCACATGAAATTCAGCAAGGCCTTTGATGTCGATGATAGACCACACTTGGAGTATTGTCTGCATTTCCGGTTCCCGAATATGGGGAGGATGTAATTACACTGGACAGGAGGCTTCAGGAGGATGTTACCAGGACTTGACTGGGGTCTTGGGTTAAAAGCAGAGAGTGTATAAGCTTGGGCTATTCAGCTGTAGTGTCGGATGTTCAGGTATGACCCCTTATCGAGGTAAATAATTCATAAGGAGCTTAAATAACGTTTCCTTTTCCAAGAAATGGGAGTACAGAACCAGAGACCTCAGACTGAAAGTGAGACGGGAAATTTTTCTGAGTGGTCTATCGGGTAACATTCTCATAGAGAGGGAGGTTGGTAAATGGAATTTGCCCTCAGATGCTGTAGAAACAGGTAAAAATAAAATATTTTAAAATAAATTTGGGCAGGTACACAGATGGGAAATGGTTAGAGGGATGGGGGGGGGGGGTAAACACACACAAATGGGCCATGCTCAAGAAGGTATCTTAGTCTTGCAGATTGATGAAGTGGGCTGTGAGTTCAACATCCGTCAAACCCTCCCAGATGATCCTGCTGAGGAATATCACCCCGGAGTCTGTCTGTGAAGTGTTGATGTGACGTCACGTCAAAGGGCAGCTCAGTGACACAGAACAGACAGACTGGGTAAGGACATTAACTTGTCTTCCTTTGTCAGCCATGGTTTTACTATTTTGCCATTTGAGTATTTATTTATTTTTGGAATACATCTATCCGTCACCTTCCTCATTCTCCCAGAAACTGACACTATTTCTGCTCTGCTCTCATCCCTACCATCATCTCCTTCCAATTTGCTTTGGCCAACTCCTCTCTCAGACCACTGTCATTTTTTTCTCTTCTCTGAAATACTACAATGTCAGACTTTACTCTCTCCTTATCAAATTTCAAGTTGAACTCAGTCATGTTGTGAGCACTGCTTCCTAAGGTTTCTTTTAACTACTCACCTCTGGTTCAATACATAACACCCAATCCAGTAGAGCTGTTCCCCGAGTAGGCTCAACAACAAACTGCTCTAGAAAGCCATCACATTGCATTCAACAAACTCACTCTCTTGAGATCCTTTACCAACCTGATTTTCCCAATTGACCTGCATGTTGAAATCTCCCATGATTATCATAACATTGTCCTTTTCATCAGCCTTTTCTATTTCCAGCTGTAATCTGTGGGCCTCAACCCACTGACTGTAGGGAGGCCTGTATATGACTGGTGTCAGTGTCATTTTTACTTTTGCAGTTCCTTACCTCAACCCACAAGATTCAACATCTCCCAATCCTATGTCACATCTTGCTACTGATTTACCAACAGAGCCACGCCACCCCCTCACCCGACCTTCCTATACCACCGATACATTCTGTAACCTTGGACATTCAGATCCCAACTACAACCATCCTTCAGCCACGATTCCGTGATACCTGAATTTGTGTCTATTTCTGTGGACGTGTGTCACACTCTGATAGTATATCGTGTGTGTGTGTGTGTGTGTGTGTGTGTGTGTGTGTGTGTGTGTGTGTGTGTGTGTGTGTGTGTGTGTGTGTGTGTGTGTGTGTGTGTGTGTGTGTGTGTGATTTCTTCGTATCTGTTTTAAATAGACGCCCCTCTATCTTGAGGCTGTGCCCTCTTGTCCTAAACTCCACCGCCATAGGAAACATCCTTTCCATATCTACTCTGTCTAGGACTTTCAACATTCGAAAGGTTTCAATGAGATCCACCCTCATCTTTCTAAATTCCAGCGAGTACAGACACAAAGCTATCAAACGTTCCTCGTATGATAACCCTTTCATTCCTGGAATCATCCTTATGAAATGAACCTTCTGCAATGCCAGCACATCTTTTCTTAGACGAGGAGCCCAAGTTCACAATACACAAGTTGGGGCTTCACAAGTCTCAGCATCACATCCCTGCTCTTGAATTGAATACTTTTCTAAACCCCTTGAATTGAATGCTAACATTGGATTTGCCTTCCTCACCACTGACTCTACCTGCAAGTTAACCTTTAGGGTGTTCTGCAGAATGACTGCTTAGTCCATTTTCAACTCAGCTTTTTGGGTTTTCTCCCCATTTGAAAAAAAAATCTGCACATTATTTCTACGACCAAAGTGCATGACCATGCATTTTCCAACATTGTATATCATTTGCCACTTTCCTTCCCATTCTCCTCATTTGCTAAGTAACATTTGCCATTTTCCAGTCCTCTGGCACCATGCCAGGGTCCAATGATTTTTGGAAGATCATTTGAAATGCCTCCACAATGTCTACCACAACCTCTTTCAGAACACTAGGGTGCAGTTCATCTGGTCCGGGTGACTTATGTACCTTTAGGTCTTTCAGCTTTTCGAGCACCTTCTCCCTTGTAACAGCAACTGCACTCACTTCTCCCCCTCGCACTCTTCACACTCGATGGGCCGAATGATCTACTTCTGTTCCTTTATCTTATGGTCTATTCCATCAGCTAAATCTTGATATACAGCATAAAATGATGGTGTCCTAACACTGACCCCTGTGGAACACGAGTCACTTGCAGCCAACCAGAAAATGATCCCTTTACTCTCATTCGCTGTTTCCTGCCAATCAGCCAATGTTCTAACCATGCCTGTAACTTTTATGTAATAACATGGCCTCTTAACCTGGTTTCCACCTTCATGTGTGGCTCCTTGTCAAAAGCCTTCTGAGATTCCAAATATACAACATCCACTGCATCCCCTTTATCTATCCTGCTTGTAATCTCCTCAAAGAATCCCAACAGGTTTGTCAGGCAGGATATTCCCTTAACGAAGCCATGCTGACTTGCCCTGTCTTGTCCAGTGTCACCAAGTATTCCATAACCTCATACTTAACAATTGACTCCAATTTTTTCCCAACCACAGACTGTCTATAATTTCCTTTCTGCTGTCTTCCTCCTTACTTAAAGGGCTAAGTGACATTTGCCATTTTCCAGTCCTCTGGCACCATGCCAGGGTCCAATGATTTTTGAAAGATCATTTGAAATGCCTCCACAATGTCTACTGCGACCACTTTCAGAACACTAGGGTGCAGTTCATCTGGTCCGGGTGACTTATGTACCTTTAGGGCTTTCAGCTTTTTGAGCACCTTCTCCCTTGTAACAGTAACTGCACTCACTTCTCTTCCCTCGCACTCTTCAACACCGGGCACAGTGCAAGAGTCTTCCACGGTGAAGACTGGTGCAAAATATTTGGTTTATCTGCCATCTCTTTATCCCGTGTTATTATATATCGAGCCTCATTTTCTAGCGGTCCTATATCCACTCTCATCTCTGTTTTATTTTTTTACAATACTTGAAAAACAATTTGATATTGTTTGCTAACTTGTTTTGCAAAGACAGGTGTGTAAAAAGGGCCCAAAGGATCTTTGAAGACCAGAGTCACCCCAACCACAAACTGTACCAGTTGCTACTATCCGGGATACGGTACCACAGATTAAAAGCCAGGTGCAACAGGCTCCGGGACAGCTTCTTCAACCAGGCCATCAGACTGCTTAACTCATGTGGACACAACTGTATTTCTATGTTATATTGACCAGCATGTTATACATATTGTTTATCATAAATTACTATATATTGCACATTGCACATTTAGGTGGAGACATAACATAAAGATTTTTAATCCCCATGTATATGAAGGATGCAAGTAATAAAGTCAATTCAATTCAAATCAATTTCTTGTTTATTTTTCCCCTCCCAATCATCCTTTTAGATCCTCTCTGCAGGTATTTAATAGTTTCCCAATCCCCTGCCTTCCTACTAATTTTTGCTTAGTTGTATGCCCTCTCTTTTGTCTTTACATTAACTTGTCTTCCCTTGTCAGCCACGGTTTTACTATTTTGCCATTTTAGTATTTATTTATTTTTGGAATAAATCTATCCGTCACCTTCCTCATTTTCCCAGAAACTGACACTATTTCTGCTCTGTTCTCATCCCTGCCAGCATCTCCTTCCAATTTGCTTTGGCCAACTCTTCTCTCAGACCACTGTAATTTCTTTTACTCCTCTGAAATACTACAATGTCAGACTTTACTCTCTCCTTATCAAATTTCAAGTTGAACTCAGTCATGTTGTGAGCACTGCTTTCTAAGGTTTCTTTTAACTACTCACCTCTGGTTAAATACATAACATCCAATCCAGTAGAGCTGTTCCCCGAGTAGGCTCAACGACAAACTGCTCTGGAAAGCCATCACATTGCATTCAACAAACTCACTCTCTTGAGATCCTTTACCAACCTGATTTTCCCAATTGACCTGCATGTTGAAATCTCCCATGATTATCATAACATTGTCCTTTTCATCAGCCTTTTCTATTTCTAGTTGTCTGACTGTTGGGAGGCCTGTATATGACTGCTGTCAGTGTCATTTTTACTTTTGCAGTTCCTTACCTCAACCCACAAGGATTCACCATCTTCAATCCTATGTCACATCTTGCTGCTGATTTACCAGCAGAGCCACACCACCCCATCAGCCTTCCTTCCTTCCTATACCACCGATACATTGTGTAACATTGGACATTCAGATCCTAACTACAACCATCCTTCAGCCACGATTCCGTGATGGCCACAACATCATACCTGACAATCGGTAATAGTGCAACAAGATCATCCACCTTATTTCTCATACTCCATGCATTGAGATATAACACTTTGTGTACTGTATCTGCTACCCTTTTTAATTCCGCATCCCTAATGCACTGATACTCACCCTGCTGTCCGCAATTTTCTCTTTGCATCTGTCCGCCCTATCTGACTGTCTGACTGCACGCTATCTTTGCATTTTACCATCAGTCCTATCTCTTCAGTCTAGTTCCCTAGCAGCCCACCCCACCAAATTAGATCAGACCCTCCCCAACAGCTCTATCAAACCTCTCTGTGAGAATACTGTTCTCGCTCGGGTCGAGGTGCGACCCATCCCTTTTGAGCAGGTCATTCCTCCACCAGAACACATCACAATGATCCAAGAACCTGAATCCCTGTCCCCAGTAGATCCAGACTCATGTCCTGGTGTGTTAGTGCATTTGCCTGGGATTGGAACACAGTGGTTCATCTGACAGTCCCGTGTATTGGTTGTATTGTGACCCTGTGCTGGTGTGTTCAGGGGTCTGACATCTCCAGATAACCATGTGACAGTGATGCCTCCCAGTCAGTGGGGTTGATGTGAAATAAAACTTCAGTTCCCCTTCAGCCCAGTATTACAGACAATCTTTGCCTCAAATTGAAACTAAACTGAGCTTAATAAACAACGATATATGAATCTTTGTAAGTTTTACCTCGATTAATAGCATCAAGCGTTTCTCTCAGCACTGTGTTCAACAAATAGGGGTGATCGAATTTTTTAACCGGTAGGGTCTCATCTGTCACTGACAATTCCTGGATATCGTCATTAATCCTGTAAACATTAAACTGCTGGTTATAAATTGCTGTTCTGAACTATTTTACAAATCCATTCAGGGTTTCAGTGAAGAGCCTGTCATACCTTCTGTTCCAACGAGCTTCCTCCTGAAATAAATAAAACACAAATCTGATTAGACTTGGACTTACTGTCCACATCCTGAATTTCATCCAAATCATTACAAGGTTTTGAAAATTCCCACTCCCGCAATCACTCACACACACGGACAATACAGAACCACAGGGTAACTTACAAGGAAAGTTTCTGAATGCCAGACCATTACTGAGAGGATGAAACTTACAGGGAAGACAGGACAGTCTGTGCATTTTCATCTGGATATGACGTCAGTGTGATAGGATGGAGGAATTTAAGATCAGTGATGTATGTGATTGTGTGCGGGTGGAGGAAGTACCTCTATTTATGGGGAGACTTATGGGGACATGTAATTCCAGATGGATTTTAACAAATTACACAAGAGATTTAGTGAAAAGGATGTGGAACTCAGTGCCACAGGAGTGGCTGAAATGGAACAGCAGAGATTGAATGTAATGGGGAGGCTGGATAAACACATGAGGGACCAGAGATTTCAGGGCACTGTTGCTGGTTGTGGTGAGCAAGTGGCAGGAGGATTGTGAAGCAGGGAAATTGAGAGGAGAAAATGGGCCGAATGGCCTGGTTATGTTTTGAACGATTGAACGTTCATTTGAATGTTATCTGTAAAAGTAAAGAGACAATAATAGTTTCCCTGATCTGATGGAAACCGGATACAGAAGATAAGTCTGATGTGTGGGTCAAATTTTTTGTTCTCACTGATTGACAAAGAGACCCTCACACCAACCGCACCAGCCACACTCACAGCCTGTGACTGGAAATGGGAGTTAATGAGAGTTTTAGAGGATATTCAATGTAGAATTAAGGACACAGTCAGCAGCTCTGTGTTGTGATCAGAGTAAATAATTTCAGAGAAATTTGCATTCTGTTCTGGGATGTACAGAAGTTGTGGAAGTCCAGTTTTGGGACAATAGACAATAGGTGCAGGAGTAGGCCATTCGGCCCTTCTAGCCAGCACAGCCATTCACTGTGATCATGGCTGACCATACACAATCAGTACCCCGTTCCTGCCCTCTCCCCATATCCCTTGACTCCGCTCTCTATAAGAGCTCTATCTAACTCTCTCTTGAAAGCATCCAGAGACTTGGCCTCCACTGCCTTCTGGGGCAGAGCATTCCACATATCCACCACTCTCTGGGTGAAAAAGTTTTCCCGCATCACTGTTCTAAATGGCCTACCCCTTATTCTTAAACTGTCACCTCTAGTTCTGGGCTCACCCATCCGCAGGAACATGCTTCCTGCCTCCAGCGTGTCCAATCCCTTAATAATCTTATTACTATGGGACAACAACAACCCTGAATAGATGCATCAATTGTCTGGTGAGAAACTGTTTACTGCCATTTGTAAATGTTGTGTGTAGGAGCAACACGTCTGTTTTCTGTCTGCATTGTATTCCGTGTTACGTGTTTATTATGGTAACTCGTCACGTGAGTGGGGACGTGGTAAAAGCGAAGGGAAAAAGTTACGTATCTGTACTTTGCTCTGGGCTGTTTTGATCTGGGGACGGGCGGATGTTATTCTGTTCCTGACCGCTGTGTTGCAACTTACTTTACAATGAATTACCCTGAAGTTTCATCGCTTCAAGATTGTATTTTGCTAATGAAGGACTGAAAGTGTATCTTGGACATTTTGAAATTTCATTATTGGAGTGATGGGAGGGCGCATCATGCAGGTATAACAACTTGTGTGAGGTCACCAGCAGCGGCAATTGATTTGTTAGAATTGGCCGCTGTGCTGTGTTTATTTCAAATATACCGCTGTTCATTTAGTGCCCTTTGACAGAAACAAATTGAAATATAATCCCTCACCTTGAGAAATATCACACCGTATTTTTGATCCATCTGTTCCTTTAACTTAGTGATTTCGTCCAGAATAATCCTTATATTCTCTTGAAGAGCTAGAAGATTTTTCTCCATTGAGTTGAGAATCCTCTTCTCTTCTTCCCTGAGATCCCTGAGTAAGCTCTGCTCTTTCTCAGTGATAATCTGGCGCAGTTCAGCAAACTGGGATGTGATGTGGGACTGAACGCTGTGTGACTGTTCCTGTCGGATGAAAGGTGAAGATTAATTTACTAAATTACTGTGTGTATTTCCTGATGACATTAAGGAGACCATTTGGTCCAATAATGTCCATGCTAGCTCTGAAACATTCCCATCAACCCCATTCAGTCACGTTTTCCTGAAACCTATTCTCCCCATTGACCCATTAACTCCCACCTGATTCACATACAAACTCCTCCACCTTCACAGGGTTAATTGTAATTCACCATTCATCCAGCATGTCCTTAGGATGTGTCTGAAACTGTCATGGCCACAGGGAGAGCATGCAAACTCCACACAGACAGCAGCAGAGGTCAGGATCGAACCCAGGTCACTGAGCTGCGACATTCGGCTATTCTTCATTAAATGGAGCAAATCTCGACTGTAATATCAGAAATTCCGCTCAGGAAGCCTCACCCGAACTCCGGAAATCTTCTCCTTCTGTTGCTGCTCCTTTTCCTGGAAGTCTGATTTCTTTTTTGTGAGAGAGTCTAAGGAAGATTTTAGCTGATCCTGGAAGTCAGAGAGTGAAGGAAATAGAAACAAAGATTCATCAAAAGAAACAGTGATCAAACCTGATTATCACACAAAATGCCGGAGGAACTCAGTGAGTCAGGCAGCATCTATTCAGGGGAAATAAACAGTCGGTGTTTCGGGATGAGACCATTCATTAGGACTGTGAAGGAATGGGACAGAAGCTAGAATAAAAATGTTGGGGATGAGAACCAGCTGACAGGTGACGGGTGAGACAACGTGAGGGGGAACATGGGGGTGGGTGATGAACTGATAGGAGACAGGTGGAAGTGGTAAATGGCTGGAGAAGAAGGAATGTAATACGAGAGGACAATCGACCACGGAAGAAACGGGAGGAACTGGGCTGTTAGCGGCCCTGAATGGTGACAAGGGAGGAGATTAGGAGTCAGGTGTAGCACTTGTCCCGCTTGCAGGAGTCGGTGCCAGGAGGGAGATCAGTGGGGAGGAGCGAGGGGATAAGGGCGATACAGTACGTAGAGCGCGATCCGTATAGAGGGCGGAGAGTTGCGGGGTAAGGAGGTGGGCTGTGGGACGGAGAGATGCTAGAATCCCGTTGGAGATGGCGCAAGTTGCCAAGAATGATGTATTGGTTATGGAGGCTCGTGTAATGGTATCTCGGGCAAAGGAAATGTGTTAAGTATTAAATTAACGTTTAGTTGTTTTTTACCTTGTAGAGTTTAACAGCTTCTTTAATCAGCACGAATCGATGCTCTCGGTGTTCCTGCGCAGCTGCACAGACCAGACAGATCAGTGTCTTGTCCGTTTCACAAAACAGCTTCAGTTCTTCCTCATGTTCCTCGCAGTGACTTTTACTTTCCTTCCCTTTCGGGTTCAGGTTTAGATATCGAATTTTTTCAGCCAAATTTGCTAAGGCCCGATTCACCCTGAGGGTGCGGTCAGCAAACACCTCTCTACATTCCGGGCAGGAGTTTCTCTCCGCCCTTTCCCAACATCGTGTGATACAAGAGCGACAGAAGTTGTGTCCGCACTCCAGTGATACGGGATCGGTGAAGAAATCCAGGCAGATGGCACAAATTGCCTCCTCGCTCAAACTCTCGACCGATCCTTTCGAAGCCATGTTAACTCCCGGCAGTTCCTGATTCAGAATGCTTTCACTTTCGGGGAGCTGCTGATCCTCTGCAGTACCGCGATTGTCCACTACGCGCGCTGCAGTCTCCCGGAATCAACATTCTGCTGCTGGATGTGTTCAGTGGAAATTTTGGTTAGTGTGGGATCAAAAACACATTAAACAGATAAGAAAACGCGGCCATGGACTGTCTAAGCCCGGCTACGAGCGGAGGAGGGTTGGCCATATGGCCAGCAACCCCATCTCTTAAAAACCTAGAGCGACAAAAACGTCAGCTGAATCTCCAAAGGCCTCATCCCTGCGGTCGGAAGGACCTTCCCTGGCAGACGATTGAATACCTGCGCTGAAAGGAGAAGCCATGTGTCCCCCCTGGGGTGGTTAACTACTACAATAACTGTGAGGCTTCCTCAGACAACCCGGCCACTCCCTGTCCAGTGTAGAGGATCCCTGTAGTACCAATGGTTTCCCTGTAGTCTGGAATGTGCCAGCCTGCAGCATTCCTGTACGACAGGGGTTCCCAAACATTTTTTTTAAATGCCAAAGACCAATACCAGTAACCGTGGACCCCAGGTTGGGAACCCCTGCTCTCCGGACATCTCGATTTGATGGCAGGCCAACAAGTTTCGGGCGTCTCCCCGAGTTGATGATCTTCCAGCAACACTCGCTGTCCCTTTTCCTGCGCGACCTGGGAACAGCCCGAGGATCAGTGAGCCTCTTGTCACGCAGCTGCTGTGGCACAGGCCCTTGCATCTTTCTCCACATATCTTCGCCAGCCCACAGTCCGCAAAGAGGCGAGTGACCGTCTCGTCTCCACTGCAGTAATCTCGGGGCAGCGCGCTGTGGGAGTGATCTCCGGGCATGCAGCAAGGATCAGACTGGGAGGGGCTCTCTCGTCTCCACGGCAATAATCCCGGGACAGCGCGCTGTGGGAGTGATCTCTGGGCATGCAGCAAGGATCAGACTGGGAGGGGCCCTCTCGTCTCCACTGCAGTAATCTCGGGGCAGCGCGCTGTGGGAGTGATCTCCGGGAATGCAGCAAGGATCAGACTGGGAGGGGCCATCTCGTCTCCACTGCAGTAATCTCGGGGCAGCGCGATGTGGGAGTGATCTCCGGGCATGCAGCAAGGATCAGACTGGGAGGGGCCCTCTCGTCTCCACTGCAGTAATCTCGGGGCAGCGCGCTGTGGGAGTGATTTCCGGGCATGCAGCAAGGATCAGACTGGGAGGGGCCCTCTCGCCGCCAGACAGGTGAGGTCTTGGTGCCTGTTGGTGAGATCTGGTGATGAGGCATTCTGCCAGATGGTCTGGACTGTCTGATCAGGGAACCACTCCACTGTGTCCATCCAGTCCTTCTCCTGCAGTAACTGCAGGACATTCCGTGCTGACCACTGTCTGGTGTTCTTGTGGTCAAAGCTGCTGGTCTGAAAGAACTGTCACCAATTTCATTAACACAAGGTTCACATGGAGAAGCTTCCTGACTGAGACAGACACAGTCTCACAGGGTATTTACAGGGTAGGGGCAGGAATTATGTTTCTCCTGGCTGGGCAGTGGAACGAGGGATCACAGACTCAAAATCCGAAGTCACCTCAGCAGGACTGAGATGAGGAGAAATTTCCTCAACACAGTGCGGTGAATATTTGGAGTTTTCTCCACAAGTTTCCTAAATTAAACGGACATATTTAGGGGCTCGGCGATGTTGGGAACGTTTCAGGAAAGTGAAGCTGAGGTCAAAGATCAGCCATGTTCCGAGTGAGGGGCAGAACAGTGCAACGGGCCGAATGACAACGCCTACTCCTGTTTCTTATTTTCTAAATCACGAGATGACCTTTGCGCCTTGTTCTCCCTTGGCCTTCAGCCTGTCAGATTGCGCAGGGGAGCGGTGAGAGCTCCAGAGATCCATCAGCAGCCGCTGCGGTTATTTCATGCTCTTGTTATTTGCATTTGCACAGTTTGTTACCTTCAGCACTCTGGCTGATCTTTCACTGCCTGCTTCTGTTATGGTCACTATTCTATACTTTTTCTAAGTATGTTCGCAGGAAAATGCTTCTCGGGGTTGTATGTGGTGACTTATCTGGACTCTGATAATAAGATTTAATTTGAAATTCGAGTTTTGGGAAACTTGCTTTAATTCTGAGAACAAACTGTGACTGACATCTCCAGCTCCCAACAGCAGCCCGTCCTCATACACTCACAGCCAATCAGC
Organism: Hemitrygon akajei; assembly: GCF_048418815.1. NCBI lineage: Eukaryota > Metazoa > Chordata > Chondrichthyes > Myliobatiformes > Dasyatidae > Hemitrygon > Hemitrygon akajei. The sequence continues at coordinate 349,334 of NW_027332056.1, forward strand.
GATCACCGCTGGGAGAGGGTTACTCGCATTGGCTGAGGGGTGTCAGTGGGCGGGACGCTGAGCGCCCGGCCGGGCCGGGGTTCGGAACCGGGACCGAGTGAGGCCGGAGACTGGGAGCTGCGCCTCGGGTTTCGGCTGCACCACCGGCGGGTCGTGAATCCTTTCGAAGGCAGAGCTGAAGAGACTGGCGGGGATTCCGTGAAATGTTTCAGCTACACGGAGGGCGCCCGGCCTTTCCCCGCCGAGGATCGGGGCCTGTTGTCTGGAGTTGTCTACCAGACCCGTCCCTTCCTGCTGGGAGACGGGAGCTGCCCCGCAGCGGCTGCCGATGGATCTCCGGAGCTCTCACCGCTCCCCTGTGCAATCCGAATGGCTGAAAACCAAGGGAGAACAAGGCGCAAAGGTAAACTCGTGCTTTAGAAAATAAGTAACAGGAGCGCGCCTGGCCACTCGGCCCGTTGCGCCTATTCCACCCTTTCTTCAGAATAGTCCTTTCTTTTTAAATCTTTTTATTGATTTTAAACAAACATAAATGAAACATGAATACAAAGAACTTGAGAGTACAGAATTAATAGGTTAAGGTATAAATACAAATAGATGATAATAACCTCCCAAACTCATTGTGGTTACAAAAAATGAAGAAAATAAGAAATCCTCCCCCCCCCAAAAAAATGAAAAAAATCCTAACCGACATGGGCCATTGCATTATATCAATTATACACAGTAGCGTCAATAACTCCGCACCTCCATCCAAATAATTAAGGACAATAAAAGTAAGGTTTAGGAAAAGTCAGTTTAGCTTATATGAAAATGTTGCATAAATGGTCTCCAAGTTTCTTCATATTTAACTGAAGGGTCAAAGATAACACTTGTAATTTTTTCTAAACTCAAACAAGAAATAGTTTGAGAAAACCACTGAAATATAGTTGGAGGATTAATTTCTTTCCAATTCAATAGGATAGATCTTCTAGCCATTAATGTAACAAATGCAATCATCCGCCGGGCTGAGGGGAAATAAACGACTATTATCCATCATTGGTAAACCGAAAATTGCAGTAATAGGATGCGGTTGCAATTTGATATTCAGAACTGTTGAAATAATACCAAAAATATCTTTCCAATAATTTTGCAAACAGGGGCAAGACCAGAACATGTGGGTCAATGAAACGACTTCAGAATGACATCTGTCACAGGTTGGATTAACATAAGAATAAAATCGAGTGAGTTTATCCTTGGACATTTGAGCCCTATGAACAACCTTAAATTGTATTAGGCATGTTTAGCACAAATAGAAGAATTGACTAATTGTAAAGTTTTCTCCCACTGCTCTGTGGGTATAAGACAGTCAAGTTCTTTTTCCCATTCCATCTTAATTATTTCTGATACTCCTGGCTGTATTTTCATGATCATATGATAAATGATGGCTACTTAACCCTTCTGGCAAGGATTCAGAGCTAGAATTTTTTCTGTAATGTCCATTGGACATAATTTCAGAAAATACTAACATTCATGAAATTTCTAACTTGCAGGTATCTAAAAAAAAAAGGAGCTTTAGTTTGGATAGCTGTTCAAAGGACATAAAACTGTTATCTAAAAATAGATCACGAAAACATGTTATACCTTTTGTTTTCCATAACACAAAGGCTTGGTCCATAAAAGAGGGCTGGAAAAAGAAGTTAGATATAATAGGGCTTGATTTTTCAAGCCAAAGAATTTATAAAATTGAAACCATATTCTTAATGTGTGTTTAACTATAGGATTAGTTATTTGTTTATTCGGTTTAGATAAAGCAAAAGGAAGCGAAGATCATAAAATAGAAAACAATGAGAAGTCTTGTACAGATTTACAGTCCAAATTTACCCATTGTGGGCAAGGTACTATGACCAATTCTTGTGTCCAAAATATTAAATATTGAATATTAACTGCCCAATAGTAAAATCTCAGGTTTGGCAAAGCAAAACCACCTTCCTTCTTGGGCTTCTGTAAATATTTTTTACTTAATCTAGGATTTTTATTCTCCCACACATACTAGGATATTTTGCAGTCAATAATATCAAAAAAGATTTAGGAATAAAAATTGGTAATGCTTGGAATAAATATAAAAATTTGGGTAATATTATTATCTTGATAGTGTTTACTGGACCAACCAATGACAGAGATAATGGGGACCACCTGGTAACAAGTTGCTTGATTTGTTCAATTAAAGGTAAAAAAATTAACTTTAAATAAACCCTTATGTTTTTTGGTAATTTTAATACCCAAATAAGTAAAATGATCTGTGACAACTTTAAATGGTAAGTGTTTATAAATTGAAACTTGCATATTTAATGGAAATAATTCATTCTTATTAAAATTCAGTTTGTAGCTGGAAAAGCTACTAAACTGAGCAAGCAAGGATAAAATAGCAGGAATAGATCTCTCAGGGTCAGATATGTATAGTAACAAATCATTAGCATACAATGATAACTTATAAGTCCCTTACCCACGGGTAATACCAAAAATATTAGGTGATTCACGAATGGCAACGGCTAAAGGTTCCAAAGCAATGTCAAATAATAGAGGACTTAAAGGCCTCGTACCACGGGACAACGGAAAAAATGAGATCTTTGATTATTGGTAAGAACCAAAGCCAAAGGTTTATAATATATTAATTTAATCCATGATATAAATTTCAAGCTAAAATTAAAATTCTGCAACGTATTAAATAAATATGGCCATTCAACTCTATCGAACGCTTTTTCTGGTATGCTAGATGAAGAAGTATAAATTATATTAATTAATTTTCTAATGTTAAAAATGAATAATGGTTTTTAATAAATCCAGTCTGATTCTCAGAGATAATTTGAGGTAATATATTTTCTAATCTAGTGGCCAGAATTTTGGTAAAAATCTTAGAATCCGTATTCAGCCAGGATATTGGCCGATAGGATGCACATTCAGTGGGGTCTTTATTTTTTTTAAGAGTTGGAGAAATGGTGGCATCATGAAAAGATTGTGGTTATTTACCTACAATTAATGCATCTTTAAAAATTTTACAAAGCCAAGGAGTGAGTATAGAAGAAAAGTAGTTAAAAAAATTCAGCAGTATAATTGTCCAGACCAGGGGCTTTAGCCAAATTCATTGAAAAATAACCTCTTTTATTTTGGTTTCCATAATAGGTGAGTGTAGAAATACACAATCTTCTGCTGTTAATTTTGGGATATTCAATTTTCTTAAAAATTCATCCATTATGGAAGAATCCTCAACAAATTCTGATTGATATAAAGAGTTATAAAAATCTTCAAAGGCTTTATTTATCTCTTTATGATCAATCGTCAAAGTGCCATCTCATTTACGAATCTTAATGATTTGTCGTTTAACCAAAGCAGTTTTCAATTGAATAGCCAATAAGTACATAAAACTGGGTTCTGGATTTAATTAACTGATTTTCAATCAAGGAAGATAATAACAAACTGTGCTCCATTTGAAGTTCAACCCTCTTTTTATAAAGTTCTTTACTGGGGGTCACTGAATAAAGGGATGGGTTTCAATCAGTAATTCATCCTTGTGTCGCCATATCAAGTTTTGACCCATCGTGAATCAGAGAGATCAGAAGCTTGAGAGGACGTAATTCACTCAGGTTCCCCAATGGAGTATTAAAGGCAGTGGTTCAGGGCAGGTTATTTTTGAGCTTTCAGCAGTGGCCACTCCACAGTCAGGATGGATTATCAAGAAAACATTCATTAGCAGGAGCAAGTGGAGCGGTCGTTGTTGGAGTGGACAGAGTTGGAGCGGAGACTTTGAGGCTTTAATTCTTTGAGGTTTCAGTGGGGAGAGCAGTCAGTCAGAGAAGGAAAAATCATCATGGAGGTAGAATTTCTTTTGCCCCTTCTTTACATTTTCTCAGTTGGAACAGTGGAGATGCCAGGTGGGATAGTGGAAAGCTGCTTTGCGGGATGTGGGAAGGCAGGGGACCCTCCTGTGTCCCTGATAACTACACCTGTGAGAAGGGCATCCAGATTCAGCTCTGAACAATCCACATTACGGAGTTGGAGCTGGAACTGGATGAACTCCAGATCATTCAGGAGGCTGAAGGGGTGATAGGTAGGACATTTGAGAGGTAGTTGCACCCAAGGTGCATGGCACAGGAAACTGGGTGACAGTGAGGAAGGGGAAGGGGGAAACAGAGAGTGCAGTTTACCCCTGTGTCCATCCCTCTGAACAACACAGGTATCGCTTCAGGTACAGTCGGGGATGGTGGGATGACCTGGCAAAGGAAAGTCACAGCAACAGGGTCTCTGGCACTTAGTCTGGCTCTGAGACTGAGAAGGGAAGGGAGGAGACGAGGTGAGCTGTGGTCAGAGGTGATTCAGCAACAGGGTCTCTGGCACTTAGTCTGGCTCTGAGACTGAGAAGGGAAGGGAGGAGACGAGGTGAGCTGTGGTCAGAGGTGATTCAGCAACAGGGTCTCTGGCACTTAGTCTGGCTCTGAGACTGAGAAGGGAAGGGAGGAGACGAGGTGAGCTGTGGTCAGAGGTGATTCAGCAACAGGGTCTCTGGCACTTAGTCTGGCTCCGAGACTGAGAAGGGAAGGGAGGAGACGAGGTGAGCTGTGGTCAGAGGTGATTCAGCAACAGGGTCTCTGGCACTTAGTCTGGCTCCGAGACTGAGAAGGGAAGGGAGGAGACGAGGTGAGCTGTGGTCAGAGGTGATTCAGCAACAGGGTCTCTGGCACTTAGTCTGGCTCTGAGACTGAGAAGGGAAGGGAGGAGACGAGGTGAGCTGTGGTCAGAGGTGATTCAGCAACAGGGTCTCTGGCACTTAGTCTGGCTCCGAGACTGAGAAGGGAAGGGAGGAGACGAGGTGAGCTGTGGTCAGAGGTGATTCAGCAACAGGGTCTCTGGCACTTAGTCTGGCTCTGAGACTGAGAAGGGAAGGGAGGAGACGAGGTGAGCTGTGGTCAGAGGTGATTCAGCAACAGGGTCTCTGGCACTTAGTCTGGCTCTGAGACTGAGAAGGGAAGGGAGGAGACGAGGTGAGCTGTGGTGATACGTGGCTTGTTAGCTCAGGGAACTGACAGCATGTTCTGTAGGTGAGAATGAAATTCCAGGATGGTGTGTTCCCTCCTGCATGCTGGCATCTGGGTCATCTCAGGTCGAGTGCTCAGCATTCCTCAGGAGGGTGGACAGTGAAGGTCGTGGTCCATGTGGGTAACAATGAGATGGGCTGGTAGAGTAACGAGGTTCTGTAAAGGGAGTTCAGGGAGTGAGGTGCTAATTGAAAGGGCAGCTCCTCCAGGCCTGTGATCTCAGGACTGCCATCTGTGTGATGTGGCAGGGATCAGAAGATTATACAGTTTAACACGTGGCTAAGGAGGGTGCAGGAGGGAGGGGTTAAGATTTTTGGATCATTCGAGCTGGTGAGGATTGCTGTGTACAGAGGAGTGTGAGTGTGTTGGTGGGGAGAGCACATCGTTGATGCAGTGTGTCTGGGCACACAGGTCTCTCTCTCGCGCTGTCTCTCTCTCTCTTTTTCTCTGTCTCTCTCACACACACACAAACACATCAGTGGAGTGGGAGGGACGGGAGTGAGAAGGGAAAAGCGGAATGAGGAGGATGGAGTTAGGACTCCTTCACAAAGTCCCAGACTCACCTAACCTTCCCCCTCTGGAATTGGTCCCATTCCCTCCCCCAGGCTGGGGGTGAGCGTTAAGTTGCCTTGCCAACAAGAAAAGGAATTGTCCGATAACATCTGGTTAACACACTTTGATAATAAGTTAACTTTGAACTTGAACATTGAAATGTACTGTTTGTAAAACGTGTACTGATGAGAAATGGTCTCAGTGAAGGTCCGAGAGTGGAAAACGAACCGGTGTTCAGCCCCACTGCTCCGTGCCAGACAAGAACCCCTATTAGAATCTATCCCATCTCTCTGTGCTTCTCCATACCCCCTCTAAAGTTTCCTCTTTCTGTACCTGTCCCAGTGTCTTTTATCTTCCTTCTCAACCCCATTCCCTGCCTTATCCCCATGACCTTTGACACCTTTACTGATCAAGCACTGATCAGCCTCTGTTTTAAATAAACCCGATGACTTGGCCTCTGAGCCGTCCGTGGCAATGAATTCCATAGTTCCCTCATCTCTCCAAATGCATGCTGTCTGCGAGTAGACATTTTGACGCAGAAGGTTAAAAATGGCACCTGTCTACTCTCTCTATCCCTCTTGTAATCTGATCAAGCTCTTTCCGGTCACACTGAGCCTCCTCCACTCCTGGGAAAACAGCCCAAGTTTGTCCGAACTCTCCTTACACAGTAGCTCAGACAACATCCCGGTGACCCTCTTCGTTGCTGCCCTGAACACCAGCGGCGTAACGGGCTTTGAGTAGTACATGGTGGGTTGTTGATTAATAAAGGTGTCAAAGCTGACGTGGAGAAAGCAGCAGTCTGGAGTTTAGAGGGAAATCCGAGTGGTGGAGAAGACTCAATGGACGGAATGAGTATTTCAGTTCCTACGACGAGCGGTGTAGTGGTGAGATGGCGAAGCGATGCGGAGGAAGCTGCGGGTGCAGGTAAGAGTGAGTGTCCAGGTAGGAGATGGTGTTCAGCAGCTTTTCACTACGTCTTCCAAACCAACAACAACTAACACCGAGTGGATCGATCATAAGCGCTTTTATATTTACTGGCAGAAGGGACGATGAGCGATGCACAGGAGCGGGTACTAGCTTTGTCCGAAAACAAAACACAGACAGTGCGGTCACCCCGATGGACACAAGTTCACGGACAGGGTGCACTCCGTTGTCTGCTGAAAACCCTTCCAACCCCTACAACACTCCCGATTTCTGTTAAAACCCCTGTGAAAACCCTTCCAACCCCTACACCACTCCCCATTTCTATTAACACCCCCTGTGAAAACCCTTCCAACCCCTACACCACTCCCCATTTCTGTTAAAACCCCTGTGAAAACCCTTCCAACCCCTACAACACTCCCGATTTCTGTTAAAACCCCTGTGAAAACCCTTCCAACCCCTACACCACTCCCCATTTCTGTTAAAACCCCTGTGAAAACCCTTCCAACCCCTACACCACTCCCCATTTCTGTTAAAACCCCTGTGAAAACCCTTCCAACCCCTACAACACTCCCGATTTCTGTTAAAACCCCTGTGAAAACAATTCCAACCCCTACACCACTCCCCATTTCTGTTAACACTGCCTGTAAAAACCCTTCCAACCCCTACACCACTCCCCATTTCTGTTAACACCCTCTGTGAAAACCCTTCCAACCCCTACACCACTCCCCACTTCTGTTAACACCCCCTGTGAAAACCCTTCCAACCCCTACACCACTCCCCATTTCTGTTAACACCCTCTGTGAAAACCCTTCCAACCCTCACACCATTCCCCATTTCTGTTAAGATAGATAGATAGATAGATAGATAGATAGATAGATAGATAGATAGATAGATAGATAGATAGATACTTTATTCATCCCCATGGGGAAATTCAACTTTTTTCCAATGTCCCATACACTTGTTGTAGCAAAACTAATTACATACAATGCTTAACTCAGTAAAAAAATATGATATGCATCTAAATCACTATCTCAAAAAGCATTAATGATAGCTTTTAAAAAGTTCTTAAGTCCTGGCGGTTGAATTGTAAAGCCTAATGGCATTGGGGAGTATTGACCTCTTCATCCTGTCTGAGGAGCATTGCATCGATAGTAACCTGTCGCTGAAACTGCTTCTCTGTCTCTGGATGGTGCTATGTAGAGGATGTTCAGAGTTTTCCATAATTGACCGTAGCCTACTCAGCGCCCTTCGCTCAGCTACCGATGTTAAACTCTCCAGTACTTTGCCCACGACAGAGCCCGCCTTCCTTACCAGCTTATTAAGACATCCCCTGTGAAAACCCTTCCAACCCCTACACCACTCCCCATTTCTGTTAACACCCTCTGTGAAAACACTTCCAACCCCTACAACACTCCCCATTTCTGTTAACACCCTCTGTGAAAACCCTTCCAACCCCTACACCACTCCCCATTTCTGTTAACACCCCCTGTGAAAACCCTTCCAACCCAAACACTCCCCATTTCTGTTAACACCTCCGATCCTTGCAGCCCTCACCATCTGTGAAAACCCTTCTGACCCTACACCCATCACCATTCTGTAAACCCGCCTCACCCCTCCGCCACTCGCCATCTCTGGAAAACCCTCCACCGTCCACCCCGGCGCATTCAGGTGACAGCTGACCCGAGAAAGACACCGACCGTGGCAGGTGGCAGGGCTCACAAAACACATTCACACTGGCTGATTTAGTAAACCTATCGATTTGCATGGTGATCTTCACTAAACCTCTTCCTACCTTCCCATCTTTACTTTCCCCCTCCACTTTCTGCTTTCCACAAGGATTCCGTTCGTCTCTTCCCACTAATCTCCCTCCTGGAACATATCCTTGCAAGCGAGGGAAGTTCTACAGGCTCCCATTTTCTTTCCCTCTCAGCTCCATTCATCCTTCCAGGTGAGGCAACACTTCACCTGTGAGTCTGTCAGGTTGATCTACTCTACCTGATGCTGCTGGTTCAGCCTCCGCTACGTCTGTGAGGCCCAATGTAGATCGGGAGTCCACTTTGTCAAGTAGCTTTGCTCTGTCCACAACAAACGGAATTTTCCGGTCACAAACAGGCGAAAATCTGCAGATGCTGGAAATCCAAGCAACACAGGAGAAATTTTTTCAACGATTTCATGTTCCCTGGCTACGATCTTCTTACTGTCACTGTGGATACCCCGTTCATGTACACCTACCCCTCCCACCAGGAAAGTCACAGAGCTCTCCGTTTCCTTCTGGACATCAGACCCAACGAGTTCCCCTCCACCACCACTCTCCTGCTCTTTGTTTCGCTTGTCTTCTTTGTTTGAGCTGAGCTCGACTGTCACTTCTTTCTGTCACCTTGCAGTGAACTGGTGCTGGTCACGTGTGTGAATGATTTGGAGGGGAATGCAGATCGAACAATTAGTGAGATTGTGGATGACACCAGAACTGGTGTGTGGGGGAAGTGAGGGTTGTCTGAGGTTACAGTGGGATGGAGACCAGCTGGGGAAGTGAGTGTTGTCTGAGGTTACAGTGGGATGGAGACCAGCTGGGGAAGTGAGGGTTGTCTGAGGTTACAGTGGGGTGGAGACCAGCTGGGGAAGTGAGGGTTGTCTGAGGTTACAGTGGGATGGAGACCAGCTGGGGAAGTGAGGGTTGTCTGAGGTTACAGTGGGATGGAGACCAGCTGGGGAAGTGAGGGTTGTCTGAGGTTACAGTGGGATGGAGACCAGCTGGGGAAGTGAGTGTTGTCTGAGGTTACAGTGGGATGGAGACCAGCTGGGGAAGTGAGGGTTGTCTGAGGTTACAGTGGGGTGGAGACCAGCTGGGGAAGTGAGGGTTGTCTGAGGTTACAGTGGGATGGAGACCAGCTGGGGAAGTGGGCATAGGAGAGCAGCGGATCATTACTGTTACTCAAAAACAGATCTTCAGGAGGTCAAAAAGACCATCATTCAGATGGAGAGACAGCTTCCCTTGGGGCTCTGGATTCAAACAGACAAGACTGGTGCTGTGGTTCAGCTCATCGGGTTGGAGGGAACCAGAAATATAAGGTGTTGCTCCTCCCTCCTGAGCATCAGCTCATCAATTAGGGGAACAATTCGTGGAGCAGCTTCGCACCATCCGTCCCAAGCAGAACCTCCCAGTGCCAAACATTTCAATACTGATTCCCATCCCTGTTCTGACATGTCGATCGATGGCCTCCTCTTGTGCCGGGATGAATTCCCCCGTCAGGGTGGAGGTGTAACATTTTATATTCGGTCTGAGTACTCCAACCTGATGCGTGAATATTGATCTCGCCTTCTGATAGACCAAACCCACCCCCACCCCCGTTTTCCTCTATTCCACACTTTTGCTTCTCACCTGCCTATTTCACCCGCCGGGTCCCCTCCTCCCTCTCTCTCTCCCCTCTGGTGCACTCTCCTCACCGACAAGATTATTTCTTCTCCAACCCTTGACCTTTCCCACCCACCTGCCACCTTCCAGCTAGCCTTTTTCCCCTCCCCATATTTTTATTCTGGCTTCTTCTGGGTACATCCAGCACCTAGGGCATGTCCTTTTCTTACTGTTACTATCAGGTAGGAGGTACAGGAGCCTGAAGACACACACTAGGCGGTTCAGGAACAGCTTCTTCCCCTCTGCCATCCGATTCCTGAATGGACATTGTACCCTTGGACACTACCTCACTTTTTTAATGTAATGTATTTCTGTTTTTGCACGTTTTTAAAATCTATTCAATATAAGCATATTGTAATTGATTTATTTATTCATTACTATTATTTTTATTTCATTTATTATTATTACTTTAACAAAAAGAATTTTACTCCTCATGTATGAGAAGGATGTCAGAAATAAAGTGAATTCATTCATCCGGATCGTGGGGCCGAGAGAGAGGGAAAGGACCCGGACTGTCCCGGGATGCGGATCCATGGTGTGTCGGCATCTCACAGTAATTGTCCCTCAGTCGCGGGAAATCTCCGCCCGTAGCGCCGCTCCGACATGCTGCCAGGTCAATGAGCCTTTCGTTTACCGAGCGCAGGCGTGATTTTCGGGAAGGTTTCGACCCTTACGCTTGCCGATGTGATCTCCTGGTCACGGCGAATCCTGGAGCGAACACGGGAGAGTCTGTGAATGTTGGAAATCCAAAGCCACTCACTCAAAACGCTGAAGGAACTCAGCAGCTCAGGCAGCATCTGTGCAAAAGAATAAACTGCCGGCGGTTCGGGACGAGTCCCTTCTTCAGCACTGAGAAGGACGGGGGAAACGCCAGAATCAAAAGGTGTGCAGTATAATCAGAGGGGAAAGGGATTAGCTAGAATGTGATAGTTGAAGCCAGGCGGGTGGGAAAGGTCAAGGGCTGGAGAAGGAAAATCTGATAGCAGGGGAGAGTGACCATAGAACATAGTAATCCACAGCACATTACAGGCGCTTCTGCCCACAATGTTGTGTCGACCATGTATCCTAATTCAGAATTTCCCTACCGTATAGCCCTCTATTTTTAAGCTCCGTGTACGGTACCTATATAAGAGTCTCTTAACAGACCCTGTTGTATCCGCCTCTACCACCTTCACTGGAAATGCGTCCCATGCTCCCTTCTGTGTGTAAAACGTACCTCTGACATCTCCCCTTGTACCTATTTCCAAGCACCTTAAAACGATGCCCCCTCGTGTTACCCATTTCAACACTGGGATAAAGCCTCTGGCTATCCACACTATCAAACCCCTCGTCATCTTATACACCTCTGTCAAGTAACCTCTCGTCCTCCGTCACTCCAAGAAGGAAAGGCCAAGTTCACTCAATCTATTCTCATAAGACATGCTCTCCAATCCAGGCAAGATCTTTGTAACGCTGCTCTGCACTCTCTCTATAGTATCCACATCCTTCCTGTAGTGAGGCGACCAGAAATGAACAGAGTGCTCCAAGTGGTATGGAACTAAGGGTTTATATCCCTGTAACATTGCCTCATGGCTCCTGAATTCAATCCCACAGTTGATGAAGTCCAACACACTATACGCCTTTCTAACAACACGGTCAACCTGCGGAGCAGCTTTGAGCTCCTATTGGACACAGATCCTCGACACTGCCAAGAGAGTCACCATTAATATTTGGTTGGTCAAATTTGAAGACAGAATTTGCTAACTTGCAGTCCTCTGGTACTTCTCCCGTCCTGGTTGATAATGCAAAGATCATCGCCAGAGGCTCTGCAGTTTTCTCCCTCTCTTCCCACAGTAGCCTGGGGTAGATCTCACCTGGCCCCAGTGACTGGTCTAATTTAATATCTTTCCAGTGCTCCAGCACGTCCTCCTTCTTAATGTCTATATGCTCAAGCATTTCAATCCGCTGTAAGTCATCCCCACAATTGTGAAGGTCCCCTTCCCTGGTGAATACTGAAGCAAACTATTCATTAAGTACCAACGCTACCTGATCTAACTCAGGTATCGCACTCTCTTGGTCCTACGATCACATTGCTCATCCTCTTGCTCTTCACATACTTGGAGAATGCCTTGGTGTTTTCCTCAATCCTGCTCATCAAGGGCTTCTCATGGCCCCTTCTGGCTCTCCTAATTCACACTTACACTCCTTCCAGGTAACCTTGTAATTCTCTAGAAATCCATCTGTACTCAGTTTATTGGAGCTTTCATAAGCTTTTCTGTTCTTCTCAACTAGATTTTCTACATCCTTTGTACACTATGGTTCATCTACCCCACCGTGTGCTCCTTGCCTCAATGGAACATACCTGTGCAGAACGCCATGCCAGTGTTCCCTGAACATTTGCGACATTTCTGCCGTGCATTTCCCTGAAAACACCTGCCCACAATGATTTGCAGGTAGTGATCCTGTGAAATTCATTGTCATGGCCGGCTCGGAGGCCAAGTCATCGGTTTGTCACGTAACCCGTGACCGGGTTACCGAACCAGCAGAAATGAAACACACTTTGGAGTCTGGTATTACTGTAGCTAATAGTGTTTATTAGTAAACTAAGCAATACAGTCCTATAAAAATGCAAATATGTGAAACAGGTTAGCAATGATATGTACAGAAGTGTGGAAATAGGAATCAAAACCAAGCTCTTTCAAAGTCTAGGGGTAAATGGATAGTCTTACGATGGTGAAGAGTTCAGTTTAGGTGGAGGGAGGGAGAGAGAGAGAGAGGGAGGGAGAGAGAGAGAGGGAGAGAGAGAGAGAGGGAGGGGGAGAGAGAGAGAGAGGATGGGAGGGAGAGAGAGAGAGAGCCACGTTACCATCGAACTGTCCGTTGGCTTCCTGTCCCGTTGTGGTCATCGACTATGACCATGTACGACCATTCTTCAGTGGTGGACCTGTCACCCAGGCAAGGGTGGACACACAAACAAGCCCCCAGCGGACGCACCTTCCACACACTGTGAGCCCCTGATCGATCCTCCAAACCCCCACCTTCACATGGGTGCACAACACTCTTTCAGTGTCCCGTGGTGTGTCTGCCTGTGTCTCAGCAGAGCTGCTTTTTATCATCACTTGCTGGACACCGGCTGTCCATCAAACCGGCTCCGCCTTGCTGACTGTGCAAGAATCTTACAAGCAGGCAAAAGTGTCCTTGGAGCAAAGGTAAACAATCAGCCAAGGAGCCATAATATTAAATCATGTCTCTCTGCCTCTCATCTGTGCCGGGCTCCTCCACCCCCCCCCCCCTCTTTTCGCTCTCTCTCTCTCATTAGCAGCATAGTTCACAGGGGGGTCAACTCTCGACCCCATTTCAGCTTGGTTTGCTCTTCACAGGTTTTATTTAAAACATATGTTAATCAGTGCTTGATTATTAAGGATATCAAAGGTTATGGGGAGAAGACAGGAGAAAGGGAAATAAAAGACACTGGGACAGGTACAGAAAGAGGAAACATTAGAGGGAGATATCTCAAGCACAGACAGATGAGACAGACTCCGATAGGGGTTCTTGTCCGGCACGGAGCAGTGGGGCTGAACACCGATTCATTTTCCACTCTCGGACCTTCACTGAGACCATTTCTCATCAGTTCATGTTTTACAAACAATACATTTCAATAATCAAGTTCAACGTAAATCTATTATCAAAGTGTGTTAACCAGATGTTGTTGAACCATTCATTTTCTGGTTGACAAGGCAACTCAATGCTCACCCCCAGCCTGGGGTAGGGAATGGGACCAATTCCAGAGGAGGAGGGGTGGGTGAGTCTGGGTCTTTGAGAAGGAGCCCTAACCTCATCCTCCTCATTCCCCTTCTCACTCTTCTCCCACTCAACCCGCTCTTCCTTACGCTCCATACCCACACTGCATATGTTTGTGAGAGAGAGAGACCTGCCTGCTCCACCCTCCATCAATGATGCCACCCTCTCCCCCAACGGAACACCGCAATCCTCGCTGGCTCAAATAATCTGAAAATCTTATACCTTCCCTCCTGCACCGATTCCTGAGCCTTCCTGTTTCTGGCACGTGGCACAGTGGCAATCCTAAGATTACAACCCTTGAACTTAGCACCACACTCCCTGAACCCCTTTTGTTGAACCTCAATACTCCACCTACCCATATCATTGGTACCCACGTGAACCACGACGTTCACTATTCCCTTTCCTTAAGAATGCTGAACACTCGACCAGAGATGTCCCGGACCCACGGCACACAGGACCATCCTGAAATCTCGTTCTCACCCACAGAATCCAGTCCGTTTCCTTAATGGATGCATCACCTATCACACAGCTCGACTCTTCTCCCCTCTTCCCTTCTGAGTAACAGAGACAGAGACCCAGTGGCTGTGACTTTCCCTGGCTGGATCACCCCCACACCCCGCAACAGTATCCAGAACGATACCCCAGTTGTTGAGGGGATGACCACAGGGGTACTCTGTATGGCTGTTTCACCCCTTTCCTTTCCCTGGCTGGATCACCCCCACACCCCGCAACCGTATCCAGAATGATACCCCAGTTGTTGAGGGGATGACCACAGGGGTACTCTGTATGGCTGTTTCACCCCTTTCCTTTCCCTGGCTGGATCACCCCCACACCCCACAAGAGTATCCAGAACGATACCCCAGTTGTTGAGGGGATGACCACATGGGTACTCTGTATGGCTGTTTCACCCCTTTCCTTTCCCTGGCTGGATCACCGCCACACCCCACAAGAGTATCCAGAACGATACCCCAGTTGTTGAGGGGATGACCACAGGGGTACTCTGTATGGCTGTTTAACCCCTTTCCTTTCCCTGGCTGTCCCGCAGTTTCCTGTGTCCTGCACTTTGGGTGTAACCACCTCTCTAAACATCCCATCTATCACCCCTGAAGCCTCCAGAATGATCTGGTGCTCATCCGGTTCCAGCCTCTTAATGCAGGTTGTTAGAAGCTGCAGCCGGATCCACTTCTCGAAGGTGTACTGATCAGGGGCACTGGAGGTGTCCCTGGTTTCCCGCATCCCACAAGAGAAGCTTTCCACTACCCCGTCTGTAATCTCTACTGTTCTCATTGAGCAACTGAAAAGAAGGGGGCAAAAAAATCTCTACCTTCAGCTTAATTATACCTTATCTGACTGAAGGCTCCCATCACTGACAGCTAAAGCCTCAGAATCTCCACTCGGACTCCATTCACTCTGACACTGACCGCTCCACTCGGACTCCATTCACTCTGACACTGACCGCTCCACTCGGACTCCATTCACTCTGACACTGACCGCTCCACGCGGACTCCATTCACGCTGACACTGACCGCTCCACTCGCTCCTGCACAACTTTCAGTTCTTGCTGAGCAAACCCAAATGCTGACTGGCCGCTGCTCAAAGGTCCAATGGAAAAAACTGCTGCAAGGCTCTGCCTTTAATCTTCGACTGAAGACCATATGCCATAGAAACATAGAAAACCTACAGCACAATACAGGCTGTGCCGAACATGCCCTTACCTCAGAAATTACCTAGGGTTACCCATAGCCCTCTATTTGTCTTCGAGCCTTCTATTTCTCTAACGTCAGCAAAGTTTCCTCAAGGGGAAATCTTGCCTGACAAATCTGTTGGCATTCTTGGAAGAAGCAACAAGCAGGATCGACAAAGGAGAATTGGTTTCCTCAAGTTAAACTCGGGCTGGAAAAGCAACCCGAATGAAGAAATAGATGTTGTATACTTGGATTTTCAGAAGGCCTTTGACAAGGTGCAACACACTAGGCTGCTGAATAAACCCACGGTATTACAGTGGAGACTCTAGCATGGATTAAACAGTGGCTGTGCCATAAGGTGGGCGTTGGGAACGGACCCAAATGCAAGACACAGACACTGAAGTACTAGGGAGAGGACTAGGTGTATCAGGAAAGAAGTGGGGAAGAAACGACACTGGACATGACACAGGCCCTGGACAAGACTAGGTGACAGGGCATGGGCTAGGACTAGAGTAGGAAGGTGAGACCTAGATGAGGAACTAAGAACTGGGAACTAGGAACCTGGACAAGGATTCCGAGCCAGAGACTGGACGGGGACCTGGAACCTGGGTCTTGACTCGGGCTCGGACTCCGGATCCAGACGAGGACTGGACGTGGCAAGGTAACAGGACTGGGAACCCCCTCGGAGCCTTGAACATGGACTGGAAACCTCCTCGGAGACTTTGACCTGGACTGGACTTGACACGGAGCCTGAGACTTGGACACGGAACGAAAAACGACGACAGTCCACTCGAGTAGCGGCAAACAGTCTTCCTACTGAGCCTTGGACTCGAGCATGGGAACACAGAACACAGAGCCAGGACCCCTCCTTGGGGACAGGACATAGGGCTGGGGCTTTACACAGAGCCAGGACACCTCCTTGGGGACAGGACATAGGGCCGGGGCTTTATATAGAGTCAGGACCCCTCCTTGGGGACAGGACGCAGGGCCGGGGCTTTACATAGAGTCAGGACCCCTCCTTGGGGACAGGGCGTAGGGCCGGGGCTTTACATAGAGTCAGGACCCCTCCTTGGGGACAGGACATAGGGCCGGGGCTTTACATAGAGTCAGGACCCCTCCTTGGGGACAGGACGTAGGGCCGGGGCTTTACATAGAGTCAGGACCCCTCCTTGGGGACAGGACATAGGGCCGGGGCTTTACATAGAGTCAGGACCCCTCCTTGGGGACAGGACGCAGGGCCGGGGCTTTACATAGAGTCAGGACCCCTCCTTGGGGACAGGACATAGGGCCGGGGCTTTACATAGAGTCAGGACCCCTCCTTGGGGACAGGACGTAGGGCCGGGGCTTTACATAGAGTCAGGACCCCTCCTTGGGGACAGGACGTAGGGCCGGGGCTTTACATAGAGTCAGGACCCCTCCTTGGGGACAGGGCGTAGGGCCGGGGCTTTACATAGAGTCAGGACCCCTCCTTTGGGGACAGGACGTAGAGCCGGGACTCATACACGGACACTAAACACGGGGACACAAAGAGACAGTTCCAAGCTCCTAGATAGATAGTTTCTTCTGTTGGCGGGGCAAGGCTCCAGTCTCACTCCAGCGGTTAAACTTGACAGTGATAACGGGAGGACGCAGGTGAGGTTGCAGGCAAGGCTTCAGGCGTGGGTTGCTGAAAGAAGGGGAAGGGAAGGGAACAGTCCAGCCTCAGGCCTGTCTTACCCAACGGAGGCAAGGAGAGGATACTGTCAAGACGAACCCCACAGAGGCGAGAACAGGTTACTGACAAGATGAACCAGCAACCACACTTGAACCCAGGGCGACTTATATTCCAGCCCCAATTTGAAAATCAGGTGCCTGTGATTAAGCCCAACTGAAACAATGGACAGCCAGAAGACCCGGAGTCCAGAGTCCACGGACCAGACCGTGAACCGGAACGCAGATGTCACGGACCGGACCATGACAAGCTGAATGGTAGGAGGCAAAGACTGGGAATAAAGGGAGCCATCTCTGGTTGGCTGCCAGTTACTAGTGGTGTTCCTCAGGGCTCTGTGTTCGGACTGGTGATTTGTGTTATATTCCAATAGTTTGGAAGACGGAATTGCTGGCTTTGTTACAAGGTTTGCAGACGATATGAAGACATGAGGAGGGGCAGGTAGTTTTCGGTAGAGAGGGTACAGAAGGACTGAGATAGATTTAGAGAATGGGGAAAAAACAGCAGATGGAATACAGTGCTGGGAAGTGTATGTTCATGCATTTTGGTAGAAGAAATGAAAGTGTTAACTTCTTCAAAATGGGCAGAAAATACCAAACAACTGAGGTGCAAAGGGACACGGGGAGTCCATGTTCAGGATTCCCTAACAGCTAATGAGTCTGTGGTGTAGAAGGCAAATGCAACGTCAGCATTCATTTCCAGAGATCTACAATATATAAGCAAGGATGTAATTTGGGAAGTTGGTAATCACTGGTGAGGCCTCACTTGGAGTACAGGTTTGGGCCCCTTATCTTGGAAAGGATGTGCTGAAACTGGAGAAGGTTCAAAGTATGTTCCCAAAAACAGATTCCAGGATTGAATGGATTGTCATATGAAGAGTGTTTAATGGGCCTGAGCCTGTATCAGCAGAGGAATTAGGGCTGATCTCATTGAAACTTATCAAACTGTGGAAGGGCTTGATAGAGTGGATGTGGAAAGGATGCTTCCTGTGGTGGAAGAGTCTACGACCAGGGAACAGAGCATCAGAATAGAGGGCTGTCCTTTCAGAACGGAGATGACAGAGAACGGACAGAGAGTGGTGAATCTGCGGAATTCCGTGCCACAGGCAGCTGTGGAGGCCAATTCTTTATGTACATTTAGGGCAGAGGTGGATAAAATCTTGATTGATCCGGGCATGAAGGGATACGGGGACAAGACAGGTGATTGGAGCAGAGGGGAAATTTGGATCAGCCACGATAAAATGATAGAACAGACTCGATGGGGTAAACAGCCTCATTCTGGTCTTATATCTTACAGTCTGACGGTCTGTCCCCAGTGTGAACTCGCTGATGCAGCTTCAAGTCAGATGACTAAGTGAATCCCTTCCCACAATCTGAGAAAGTGAATGGTTTCTCCCCAGTATGAACTAACTGGTGTCTCTGTAGCTTGGATGACCGAGTGAATCCCTTCCCACACACAGAGCAGGTGAATGGCCTCTCCCCAGTGTGAACCAGCTGGTGTCTCTGTAGGGTGGAAGAGTGAGTGAATACCTTCCCACACACAGAGCAGGTGAACGGCCTCTCCCCAATGTGAACTTGCAGATGTATTTTCAAGTCCGATGACCCAGCAAACTCCTTCCCACAGTCTGAGCAGGTGAACGGCCTCTCCCCAGTGTGAACTCGCTGATGCACTTTCAAGCCAGATGATCGAGCGAACTCCTTCCCACAGTCTGAGCAGATGAACGGTTTCTCCCCAGTGTGAACTAACTGGTGCCTCAGTAGACGAAATGACAGAGTGAATCTTTTCCCACAGTCTGAGCAAATGAATGGTTTCTCCCCAGTGTGAAAGCACTGATGTGTGTTCAGTTCAGATGACCGAATGAATCGTTTCCCACAGTCCAAGCAGGTGAATGGCCTCTCCCCAGTGTGAACTCGCTGATGTATTTTCATGTCAGATGACAGAGTGAATCTCTTCCCACATTCAGAGCAGCTGAACGGTTTCTCCCCAGTGTGAAATCGTTGATGTACGCTCAGCTGAGCTGCACGAGCGAACTCCTTCCCACAGTCTGAGCAAGTGAACGGTTTCTCCCCAGTGTGAATTCGCTGATGTTCCTTCAGTTGAGATGAACGTGTGAATCCTTTCTCACATACGGAGCAGGCAAACGGTTTCTCCCCGGTGTGAACCAGCCAGTGTGTCTGTAGTTTGGATGACTGAGTGAATCCCTTCCCACATTCAGTGCAGGTGAATGGCCTCTCTCCAGTGTGAACCAGCAAGTGTCTCTGTAGTTTGGATGAGTGCGTGAAACCTTTCCCACATTCAGAGCAGGTGAACGGACTCACCCCAGTGTGAACTCGCTGATGTACCTTCAGGTCAGATGACCGAGTGAATCCCTTCCCACATTCTGAGCAGATGAACGGTTTCTCCCCAGTGTGAGTTTGCTGATGTTCCTGTAGTTGAGATGACCGAGTGAATGCCTTCCCACATTCTGCGCAGATGAATGGTTTCTCCCCAGTGTGAACCAGCTGGTGTCTCAGTAGGTGAGATGACCGAGTGAATCGCTTCCCACAGTCTGAGCAGGTGAACGGCCTCTCCCCAGTGTGAACTCGCCCGTGTACCTTCAGTTGAGATGACGAAGTGAACTCCTTCCCACAGTCTGAGCAGGTGAACGGCATCTTCTCAGTGTGAACTGGTGACGTTCGTTCAGTTGAGATGACTAAATGAATCTGTTTCGCCATTCAGAGGTGGGGAACAGCCATGGCACCGTGTGAACTTGCTGGTGTCTCTGTAGTGTGGTTGATTGTGTCAGTGCCTTCCCACAATCTGAGAAATGTCTCCTCACTGGTGAATTTTTGGATATATCTTCAGCATCGATGACAGAATGAATTGCTTCCCGCAGTCAGAACAGGTGGAGCATCTCACTATGGTGTGAACTTGCTGATGTATCTTCAGACTGGATGACTGAGTAGTTCCCCTCCCTCACACAGAGCAGGTGATTGGCCTCTCCCCACGGTGAACTCACTGGCCAGTCTGTGGGTAGGCTGTGAGTGAATCCCTTCCCACACTGAGAGAAGGAGAATGATATCTCACTGCGATCAATTCTCTGGCAATTCAGACAGTCAGACGTTTGAATCCCTTGTACAATCGAGGCAGTTGAAGAACTGATCTCCAGTGAACAAATGCTGGTGTGTTCTCAGCACCCCGGTTCCTGTGGATAACACTGAGTTACAATAGAAAACTTCCCTTCAGACACAGATACAATTCCAACTGGAATGATGTACATCTTTATCTCCTAGGATCAACAACAATGCAAAATACATCAATGGGTGAAGGAGAATATTTCAGGTGGGATTTTAGTCTGTGGTGAAAACACAGCCGGTCCGGCCTGCTCCGACATTTAATTAGATCATGGCAGATCTGGCCATGGACTCATCTCCATCTACCTGCCGTTTCGCCATAACCCTACGATGCAAAAATCTATAAAACGTTGTCTCAAATACATTTACTGAGGTCGCCTCCACTGCTTCATTAGGCAGAGAAATCCACAGACTCACCACTCTCTGGGAAAAACAGTTCCTCCTCATCTCCATCCCACATCCCCCAATCTTGAGGCAATGTCCTCTTGTAATAGCCTCACCTACCAGTGGAAGCAACTTTCCTGCCTCTGGCTTATCTACCCCTTTCATAATTTTACATGTTTCTGTAAGATCTCCTGTCAATGTGAGCTGTGGCATCACAATTTTACCCAGATCAACTCAAGCTGGAGCAACTCAACCTGAGATATACCCCGGGCTACTGTGGGAAGCGAAGTAGGAGATTGCTGAGCCTATGGCAATGACCTTTGTGTTACCACTCAGGAAGGGAGATGTACCAGAGGATTGGAAGACATTGTCCCCTTGTTAAGGGAATGGAGTAGAGGGAACCCAGACATTATAGACCAGTGAGTGGAGAGTGCCCCAGTGGCCATCTCCCTCAGTAATCGTTACCTCGCTTTGGATGCGGATGAGGGGGGATGACCTGACAGAGGACGACCATGATGATCGGGTCTCTGGCACTGAGCCCGGTTCCGTGGTGCAGAAGGGAAAGAGGAAGATGAGGAATGCGGTAGTCACAGGATTCAATAGTGAGGGGAACGGATAGGAGGTTCTGCAAGCCTGATAGAGATACACGCGTGGTGTGTTGCCTCCCAGGTGCCTGGGTACGGGATCTCTCAGATCGAGTGCAGTGTATTCTGAAGGGAGAGGGTGACCAACCAGAAGTCTCGGTACACGTTGGTATAAATGACACAGGTAGACAAAGGGAGGAGGGCGTGAGAAGAGAATTCAGGGAGTTCGGTAGGAAGCTGAAAGGCAGGACCTCTAGGGTAGTAACCTCGGGATTGCTGCCTGTGCCACATGCTAGCGAGAGCAAGAATAGCATGATCAGGTGTATTAATGTGTGGCTGAGAGACTGGTGTAAGGGGCAGGGCTTCAGATTCCTGGATCACTGGGGCCTCTTCTGGGGGAGGTACGACCTGTACAAAGAGGACGGGTTACACCTGAACCCGAAGGGGTCCAATATCCTAGCCGGCACATATAATAGAGCTGTTAGGGAGGGTTTAAACTGATTTGGCGTGGGGATGGGAATCGGAGTGATGGGGCTGAGGAAAAGGGAAACAGAAATAAATCGGAGATAGCGTGCAACAGAGATTGTAGAAAGAATGGTCAGGAGATGAGGCTTAATCAAAGCCAGTGGCATGAGGAACAATAGAGATGTGGGGCAGTTAAAACAGAAAGCAACAAATCCTGGGCTGAGAGTGTTATTTGAATGTACAGAGCATAAGGATTAAAATGGACGATTTTGAAATTCAGCTGCAGATTGGCAACTTGGACAATCTCTGAAACTTGAATAAAAGGTGGCTGCCGTTGGGAGTTGAACGTCCAAGGATATACTGTGTATCAGAATGATAGGTTACTGGGCAGAGAGGGTGGTGTGGCTCTATGGATAAAAATAATATTAAATCATTGGAAAGAGATGACATAGGATTGTAAGGTGTAACCGTCTAACCATATAACAATTACAGCATGGAAACAGGCCATCTCGGCCCTTCTAGTCCATGCGGACACTTACACTCACCTAGTCCCACTGGCCCGCACTCAGCCCATAACCCTCCATTCCTTTCCTGTCCATGTACCTATCCAATTTTACTTTAAGTGACAATACCAAACCTGCCTCTACCACTTCTACTGGAAGCTCATTTCACACAGCTACCACTCTCTGAGTAATGACATTCCCCCTCGTGTTACCCTTAAACTTTTGCCCCCTAACTCTCAACTCAGGTCCTCTTGTTTGAACCTCCCCTACTCTCAATGGAAAAAGTCTATCCACGTCAACTCGATCTATCCCCCTCATTATTCTAAATACCTCTAGCAAGTTCCTCCTCAACCTTCTACGCTCCAAAGAATAAAGACCTAACTTGTTCAGCATTTCCCTGTAACTTACGTGATGAAACCCAGGTAACATACTAGTAAATCTTCTCTGTACTCTCTATATTTTGTTGATATCTTTCCTATAATTCGGTGAGCAGAACTGTACACAATACTCCAAATTCGACCTCACCAATGCCTTGTACAGTTTTGACATTACATCCCAATTCCTGTACTCAATGCTCTGATTTATAAAGGCCAGCAGACCAAAAACTTTCCTCACCATCTTCTCCACATGATAGGGTCATGAGTCTCTATGGGTTGAGTTAAATGGCAAGGGTAAAAGGACCCTAATGGCAGTTGTCCAAACAGTCGTCGGGATGTGGATTACAGGCGATAGAAAAGGCCTGACAGAAAGGCAATGTCATGATAATCATTGGCGATTTTAACATGAAACTGAATTAGGAGGACCTCAAGAGAAAGAATTTGTAGAATGTCTGAGGGATGGCTTTTAAGAACAGCTGGTTGTTGAGCCCACTAGGGGATCGGCTGTGCTGGACTAGGTCATGTACAATGATCTGGAGGTGATAAGGCAGCTTAAGGTTAAGGAACCCTTAGGGAACAGTGATCACAATATGATCAAATTCACGTTGAAATTTGAGAGGGAAAAAATAAAATCCAATGTGTCAGTACTTCAGTGGAATAAAGGAAATAAAAATGGATGAGAGGGGAACTGGCTGCAGTTGACTGAAAAGGGACATTTGCAGGAAGGACAGCACAGCAGCAACGGGTGGCGTCTCTGCGAAAAATGAGGGAAATGCAAGACAGATGTATTCCAAATAAGAAGAAACTTTCAAAGGGAAGAAGGACACTACTGTGGCTGACAAGTGAAGTCAGACCCAAAGTAAAAGCAAAAGAGGACATACAAGGAAGCTCGAGCTAGTAGGAAGATAGAAGATAGGGAAGCTTTTAAAAACTTGCAGAAGAAAACAGAAGGTCATTCAGAAGGAAAAGATGAATTATGAGAGGAAGCTGGTGACTAATATCAAAGAAGATATGGAAAGCATTTTTTAAGTATATAAAGGGTAAAAGAAAGTCGAGGGTAGATATAGGACCAATACAAAATATCGCTGGAGTTACTGTAATGAGAGTTGCTGAGAAGTAAGAGGAACTGAATGCGTACCAGACATTCAAGACTATCAGGGAAGTGAAGTTTGTGCAGTGACAATTACGACTCAGAAGGTGCTCTGGAAGTTTAATGGTCTGAGGGTGGATAAATTTCCAGGACCTGATGGAATGCACCCTCGGGTTCTGATGAAAATAGCTGGAGAGATTGCGGAGGCATTAACAATGATCTTTCAAGAATTGATAAATTCTGGCATTGTACCAGATGACTGGAAAATAACAAATGTTACTCCGCTATTTAAGAAGGGTCAGAGGCAACAGAAAGGGAACTATAGACCTGCTAGCATGACATCAATGGCTGGCAGTTGATGGAATCGATTGTTAGAGATAAGATTATGGAGTACCTGGAGGCACATGACAAGATCGGCCAAAGCCAGCATGGTTTCCTGAAAGGAAAATCCTGCCTGACAAACCTACTGCAATTCTTTGAGGAAATTACAAGCAGGGTAGACAAAGGAGATGCAGTAGACGTGTTGTACTTGGATGTTCAGAAGGCCTTTGACAATGTGCTGCACATGAGGCTGCTTAGCAAGATAAAAGCCCATGGTATGACAGGGAAGTTATTAAAGTGGGTGGAGCATTGGCTGGTCGGCAGAAAACAGAGAGTGGGAATAAAGGATCCTATTCTGGCTGGCTTCCTGTTACCAGTGGAGTTCCTCAGGGGTCAGAGTTGGGACCACTGCTTTTTACGATACATGTCAATGATTTTGACTATGGTATTAAAGGATTTATGGCTAAATTTGCCGATAATAAAAAGACAGGTGGAGGAGCGGGTAGTGTTGAGGAAACAGAGAGCCCGCAAAGAGACTTAGATAGTTTAGGGGAATAGCAAAGAAGTGGTAAATGAAATACAATGTTGGAAAGTGTGTGGTGATGCAATTTGGTGGAAGAAATAAATGGGCAGACTATGATTTAGATGGGGAGAGAATTCAAAATGCAGAAATGCAAAGAGACTTGGGAGTCCTTGTGCTAGATACACTAAAGGTGAACCTCCAGGTTGAGCCGGTTGTGAATAAGGCAAAATTCTAGAGGTATAGAATATAAGTGCAGTGATGTGATGTTGTGGCTTTATAAGGCACTCGGGAGACCACACTTGGAGTATTGTGTACAGGATTGGGCTCCTCATTTTGGAAAGGATATATTGACATTCGTGATGGCTCAGAGAAGATTCACGAGAATGATTCCAGGTATGAAATGGTTACTGCAATGAAATCTTAAGTTTTATTCATTATGGACTGTGCCTTTAAGAATCATGCCTGTAAGAGAGAAAGAGACGTACAGCACAAGTAGAGGGAGGAGAGAGGGGGAAGGAGGAGGAGAGAGGGGGAGGGAGGGGGAGAGAGAGAGGGAGCGAGAGAGGGAGGGGGAGAGGGAGAGAGGGAGAGGGAGAAGGGGGGAGAGGGAGAGAGAGAGAGAAAGAATGAGAACGCTACATGATGGACAGCTGCTGTTCAGCACACCGGCATTTAAACAAGCATCACTGTCTCTTTCCTGGGACACGCAGATGCACAAAGGCTGGTGGCGGAATTGCCACTGAACTTTTCAGTGCCCACAAGGGTGGGGCTGAGGATCGATTAAGAGGAATCGACCCATGACTATTAGTGCGTTTGAGGGCGACCCTGTGGAATCTACCGGTGTGTCTCACCCCTGCTTGGGTTGGTAGATTATCACTTGGAGATGGCGCTCTTAAGCTGGTCATGTTTGGCTAACTTAGAAGATTTGGAGGACATGGAGGAGGATTGACAATATCTGTTTACTTGGATTACACATCTCTCTCTCTCTCTCACTTCAATCCCGTGGACCGAATTGAATTTCCTTCCCACACCATCGTAAGACTGTATCATTTACCACCTAAGCTTGAAGAAGTTCGGGGATTTAAACATTTACACCTGTATACGCATAACAGCATTAACTCTTGATTTACCTGGTTTAAGTTACTAAATGACGTGGTTACTAATAAAACAGTGTTTTGTTAACAGCAAAACCAGACTCCAGGCATTCCATTGCTGCTGAGACTTTTGTGTTCGTAACAGTTACCGCATGAGGAACGTCCGGCAGCTCTTGAGCTGTATTCCCTGGAGTTCAGGAGAATGAGGGAGTTCTCACAGAAACACTCTGAACATTAAAAGGCCTGAACTGATTAGATATGGAAAAGTTATTTCCCATGGTAGGGGAGTCTAGGACAAGAGGGCACAACTTCACGATTGAAGGACGACCTTTCGGAACTGAGATGCGGAGAAATTACTTTAGTCAGAGGGTGGTAAATTTGTGGAATTTGTTGCCACGAGCGGCTGTGGAGGCCAAGTCATTGGGTGTATTTAAGGCAGAGATAGACAGTTTCTTGATTAGCCAGGGCATCGAAGGGTATTGGGTGAAAGCAGGGGAATGCGGATGACTGGAATAATTGGATCAGCCCGTGATTAAATGGCGGTGCAGTCTCGATGGGCCAAATGGCCTACTTCTGCTCCTGTATGTTATGGAGTCTTGCTTCAGTGGTGGGCAAGTGGTTGGAGAAGATCCTTGGAGGCAGGACTTCAGACAATTGGAGAGACATAATCTGATCAGGGATAGTCAGCATGGCTTTGTTAAGGGCAGGTCATGCCTTGCAAATGAGATTGAATTCTTTGAAGATGCTCCAAGAATCCGGATCAAGAATTGGCTTGCCCACAGAAGCCAAAGGCTGGATGTAGATGCTGTATGAAGGACGGTGACCAGTGCAGTTCAGCAGGGATCTTTTCTGGGACCCCTCCTCTTTGTAACTTTTACAAATGACCTTGATGAGTGTTGGGGTTAATTCGGGACTGCCATTACAGGTCAGGAGTGGCTCACGTAACACACATAATGTTAGGAGGCTGGAATGCGAGGGAGGGGGAGCGAAACTGGGGACCCCGCTACACCGATACTATTAGTGTCACGCGATTCAGTAAACAAAAGAAACAGGTAACTCATGAGCATATGGCTGCGGGCCAATAAGATGGACACAAGTGCCCGATATTACCTAATATGTAGCGGGGTTGTGCTGGGGGGAAAAGGGGTATAAATAAGAGCAGATTGTAAGGGGAAAACAGAACGCCTTCTCCAGCGACTCCGTGGATTCGCTGTGCCAGTTACGAATTCTGCAATAAAGCCACGTTTTTGTAATATTCCGGTGTAAGTTGTCTCTCTTCCTAAACGAACACAGGGCAGAATTTCAAGCCCAACATTTGGTGACCCCGACGTGGGGAGGGAGAGACAACACAGGCTGGCGGGTCCGACGGCAGACAACTTGCGGCCGCAAGCTCGACTAAGGTCAGGAAGTGCCTGTTATATCAAAGACTTCCACTAGGTAGTTAAATCACTGAGTTAGATCTTGTCTGCTGACGGACCCTCACCAACCCCAAATTACCCTGGGAGAGATCATTCCCGGTGCAGAATCGTGACTGGTAAGTACTAACTCTTATCTGTTTTTAGGAAGATTCTCCGCCCGTGGAAAAGTCTTCTGAGTGAGGGTACCCGCCGCCCACGATGGGCATAAAAGTCTCAGGAGTGAGGAGAAAAGTGTTGCGGACACCGTAGTACACAGGGATAATGACGGCGCCTGCCTTAGACTGGTTGTTAAGAGGAGAAATCTCCCACGCGAAGGTCAGGTTTTGAAAGGCGACCGTCCCACATTTGATCCTCTCTGTGTACTAGGGAGCCATGGAGCACTTCAATTTCGAGTTACCAAAACTCAGACATTGGTGTGTTGAGTAACAGAGTATATGAGAGTTTTTAGAAATATGGTAAAATTGATAACTGTGCGAGTTCAATAATCTAACAGTGAGCAGCCGCAGGGGTCGGACACCATCAAGGTAGGAGTGGAAGTGTTCCTCCGAGGCCCAGGGAAGCTCACCTGGAACGGAAAACGGTGGCATGGTCCATACCCTGTCGCCGAGGTCTCCAACAGGGCATTAAAAGGTAAGAAGGGAGGGGGACAATAACTGGCATCATTTTCTACTGGCTAAATAAGACCTCTGGCAAGTGGGGAGCGTTTCTGGGACAGTCGGCTCTAGGACTGTCCATTTAAATTGCTATCTTTATCACGTGTGGTTGTTGTTGCATACCCTGTATTAGGACCCTAGTCATCCGGACTATAGATCGAGCCTTGACTGGAAAGAATGGACCTCCACCGGCGTACCAGGCACCCTTGTTCCCGGTGGAAGGGGAGGACACGGCCCTCCCGGAAAGCGGACGCGCTATGTGAGGACACGGACTGAAATGGACCATGGCAAGGGGGGGATTGTGAATTTGTTATTGATTAAGTTTTCTGAAATGTTGCATGCTACTTGTAAAAATTGCGGATGTTTAGGGAACCCCTACCCATATTTTGTGACCCTAGGTCGGACAAATCAGGATAAGCAAATAGGGAGGACACGCCAAAGAGTGCCGGGGGACGCTCACCTCTCTGCCTGATCCCGGCAGCCGCGGAAAAGATTGTAAGGGATGTGGGGATGTGGCCTCTGGGAGGCCAAGGGAGGGAGTGTTGGGGTTAATTCGGGACTGCCATTACAGGTCAGGAGTGGCTCACGTAACACACATAATGTTAGGAGGCTGGAATGCGAGGGAGGGGGAGCGAAACTGGGGACCCCGCTACACCGATACTATTAGTGTCACGCGATTCAGTAAACAAAAGAAACAGGTAACTCGTGAGCATATGGCTGCGGGCCAATAAGATGGACACAAGTGCCCGATATTACCTAATATGTAGCGGGGTTGTGCTGGGGGGAAAAGGGGTATAAATAAGAGCAGATTGTAAGGGGAAAACAGAACGCCTTCTCCAGCGACTCCGTGGATTCGCTGTGCCAGTTACGAATTCTGCAATAAAGCCACGTTTTTGTAATATTCCGGTGTAAGTTGTCTCTCTTCCTAAACGAACACAGGGCAGAATTTCAAGCCCAACAATGAGGAAGTAGTGTTTAAGATGATGAGAGGCATGATCATGTGGATAGTCCGAGGCTTTTTCCCAGGTCGGAAATGGTTGCCACAAGAGGACACAGGTCTAAGGTGCTGGGGAGTAGGTACAGAGGAGATGTCAGGGGTAAGTCTTTTACTCAGAGAGTGGTGAGTGTGTGGAATGGGCTGCTGGCAACGGTGGTGGAGGCAGATATGATAGTGTATTTTAAGAGACTTTTGGATAGGTACATGCAGCTTACTAAAATAGAGGGCTAAGTGGGCCAAAGGGCCTGTATTGTGCTGTAGGTTTCCTATGTTTCTAGAAGGGTGGGCTTGTAAGTTTGTCGATGACACAAATGTTGGGGTTGTTGTGGATAGTCTGGAGGTTACAGCCGGACATCAATAGGATGCAGAACTGGGCTGAGAAGTGACAGATCGAGTTCAACCCAGTGGTTCCTATCAGTAAGTCAAATTTGAAGACAGAATACAACATTAATGTTAGGACTCTTGGCAGGGTGGAGGATCAGCGAGATCTTGGGGTCCGTGTCAATCGTGCACACAAAGCTGCTGGACAGGTTGACAGTGTTGTTAAGAAGACCTTCATCAACAATGAGACCGAGTTCAAATGCCAGAGGGAACTTTACAGATATAAGGCCTTAGCTAGACCTCACTTTTGGTACTGTGTTCAGTTCTGGTCCCTCAATACAGGAAGGACGTGGATACTATAGACAGAGGGCAGAGGAGATTTACAGATATAAGGCCTTAGTGAGACCTCACTTTTGGTACTGTGTTCAGTTCTGGTCCCCTCAATACAGGAAGGACGTGGATACTATAGACAGAGGGCAGAGGAGATTTACAGATATAAGGCCTTAGTGAGACCTCACTTTTGGTACTGTGTTCAGTTCTGGTCCCCTCAATACAGGAAGGATGTGGATACTGCAGACAGATGGCAGATGAGATTTACAAGGATGTTGTATGGATTGGAGAGCATGCCTCATGTGAATAGGTTGAGTGAACTTCGGAGTGAAGGAAGATGAGAGGTGACCTGATAGAGGTGAATAAGATGATGAGGGGCATTGATCGTGTGGATAGCAAGAGGCTTTTTCCCAAGAGTGAAATGGCTAACATGAGGGGGTATAGTTTTGAGGTGCTTGGAAGTAGGTACAAGGGTGATGTTAGAGGTATGTTTTTCACACAGAGAGGTGGATACAATAGGACCTTTTCAGAGACTTTTAGATAGGTACATAGAGCTTAGAAAAATAGAGGGCTATGTGGTAGGGAAATTATAGGCAGTTTTTCAAATAGGTTACACATTCAGTGCAACAATGTGGGCCGAAGGGCCTGTAATTACACTGTGGATTTCTGTCTCTATATGAACTCCTCATCTTCTAACAAGGCACGGATCAGTTATCCTGCCTGACCATCAAATTCTCTGACTGTATTCCTGTCTGTATGAGGATGTTTCTGCGTTCAATCAACCTATGACTTGGCTCAATTTGTCTCTATCCTTTGGGATTATTTCAAGTTCTGGCCATGCTCCACAACACTACAAAGAGCAATTGTCACAACATATAGAATCCCGGAGATTTTCTAATTATTCGGATCCCCACCCCAGCTGATTGACAGTGATGAATCCATTAATATCAATGTCAGCAATCTTGAATGGGAGGGCAGCAGTTATTCTCATTGGAGTGTGGCAGTTTTGTGATGTGAAAGCCACAAGTCACTTGTCCTGGAGGACAAAGGAGTTATTTACCCAGCGGGAACTAAATCTGACGGAAGGATTTTTTGTTGCCATACAGCACAAATTGACAATTTAATTTATTGGAAGGTAAGACTTTTCATCCAAGATTAACTAGGAAATATCTTTTTGTTCCGAGTTACTAATCCTTGCATGTATACAGCTGGATCTCGGCAGTGTTTGAGAGAGACATTCGCTCACATTTCCTCCCGACTGTACCGGGACAACGCTGGCAGAGTCACGCATGGCTGCCTCTTTACCCAAAAGGCCGCACGAACGAGAAAGCTGTCTGTCAGCCACCGAACGATCTAGCGATGCGCATGCGCCGCAGAAATGGCGGCGGCTCCAACGCTCATCAGCTGAAAGCTCCCCGGGGCCCGGGTACGGATCGTGGGGCTGAGGAAGAGGGAACCGACCGGGGCTGTCCTGGGGTGCAGGACCAGTGCGGCAGGAGCTCACAGTAATAACCCTTCAATCGCGTTTCAGACACCGGAGATTAAATCCCTCCCGCAGACCCCTCCTACCTGCAGCCGGTCCTTGTGAGCCTCTCGTCTACTGAGCGCATGCGCGGTAGTTCGGAAACGCTTCAGACCTCTGCGCATGCGCATTTGAGCAAATAAGAGACAATCTGCAGATGCGGAAATCCAAAGCGACACCCGGGAAATGCTGGAGGAAAATCCGAGGGGCCGGCAGCAACTATGGAGAGGAGAGAACAGTCGGCGTTTCAAACCGAGACCCTTCTCAGTACTGGGAGGGAAGGGAGAGATTAAGAATCTGGGGTAAAGTGAGGTGATAGGGTAAACAGGGAGACGGGGAGGAGTGAAGTGCTGAGTGGTTGATTGGTGAGAGTGATAAAGGGGTGGAGAATTATTATTATTAAATACTATTAATCCCGAGTGGGGAATTCTTTCGTTGCAGCACCGACATTTAAAAACATACTTAGCACTGTGCAGACTTTACTAAAAATAAAGATTAACAATATACACAATAATTATATATTAAATAATAACGCAGAGACTATTGAAGTACGATGTGTGTTCTCCTGTTGCAGAAAATGAACGGTTGTATTCTGATTGCATTTGGCAGGAAAGAGTTTCTGTAACAATCCTTGTGACAGCGGAGCTCTGGATTACTGTGTATCAGGAGTGGACAATCCCATGTGCTGGAGCTTTTGGAAAGCATCTGTTGGATAAGTCACCGGCACCCAATGGGATGTACCCCAGGACACTGTGGGAAGTGAGGGAGGAGATAGTTGAGCCTCTGGCGATGATCCTTGCATCATCAATGAGGACGGGAGAGGTTTCAGACGATTGGAGGGATGCAGATGCTGTTCCCTTTTTTAAGAAAGAGAGTAGAGAGAGCCCAGGAATGTCACAGTTTACAGCGGGACATTGATCGGATGCAAAACTGGGCAGATGGAGTTCAACCCAGATAAGTGTGAGGTAGTTCATCTGGTGGGTCAAATATGATAGCGGAACGTCGTATTAATGGTGAGACTCTAGGCAGTGTGGAGGATCAGAGGGATCTTAGGGTCCGGGTCCACAGGATACTCAAAGCTGCTACGCAGGTTGAATTTGTGGTTCAGAAGGCACGCGGTGCATGAGTTTAAGAGCTGAGAGGTAATGTTGCAGCTATATATGACCCTGGTCAGACCTCACTCTGATTACTCTGCTCATTTCTGGTCGCCTCACTACAGGAAGGACGCGGAAACCATAGAAAGGGTGCAGAGGAGATTTACAAGGATGCTGCCTGGATTGGGGGAGCATGCCTTCTGAGAATCGGTTGAGTGAACCCGGCTTTTCACGATGGAGGATGGGAGGTGACCTGATGGAGGTGTACAAGATAATGAGAGGCATTGATCATGTGGGTAGTCAGAGGAGGATGGGAGGTGACCTGATGGAGGTGTACAAGATAATGAGAGGCATTGATCATGTGGATAGTCAGAGGCTTTTCCCCAGGGCTGAACTGGCGAGCACGAGTGGAGATATTTTGAAGGTGCTTGGAAGTAGATACAGAGGAGATGTCAGGGGCCTGTGTTTTTTACGCAGAGAGTGGTGAGTGCGTGGAACGGGCTGCCGGCGACCGTGGTGGAGCGGGGAACGGTAGGGTCTTTTCAGAGACTCCTGGACAGGTACATGGAGCTGTGGGCAAGCCTAGGCAGTTCTACGATAAGGACATGTTGGTCTCAGCTTTGTGGGCCGGAGGGCCTGTGTTGTGCTGCACATTTTCTTTGTTTCTGTGTTCTATCATCCACCTGTTGCAGTGAGCTCACTCCCACCGGAATGATGCTGGTGGCATTGTGAGAATCATAATTTTAGATTGCTCTAGTGCCTTCAGTGCAATCCATCCGCGTCTTCTGAGCAAGAAATTGCAAAGAATGGGTGTAGACAAGTCCACTATCTCCTGGGTCACTGCCTTCCTGGCTGATAGAGCCCAGTTTGTACCGCTGGGTGGTTCTCTGCCTGAGGTGGAGGTGAGTGTCACTGGAGCCCCACCAGGGACTGTCCTGTCTCCGTTTCTGTTCACACTGTACATCTCAGACTTTCAGTACAACTCTGAGTCTGGCCACTTGCAGAAGTTCTCTGATGACTCTGCAGAGATGGGCAGGAGTCGGGGTACAGAGGACTGGTGGGCAGGGTTGTGGAATAGTGAGGGAGTAATCACTTGCTCCTGAATGTGGCCGAAACCAGGGAAATGGTGATTGATTTTAGGAGGAAGAGGACATTGACGAGTCCTGTATACATTCTGGGAGAAGAGGTCACTGTGGTGGAGGAGTACAATTAGTTGGGTGTTCACCTCGGCAATAGATATGACTGGAAAAGCAACAGAAAGGTTGTTTTCAAGAAGGGGATGAGTAGACTCTATCTTCTATGAAGCCAAGATGCTTGAATGTGTGAGGCGGGTTGGTGCAGATCGTTTACCAGTCTGTTGTAGCGAGTGCGGACTTCTTTGCTGCTTTCTGTTGGGGGAGCAGCATCGGTGCAAAAAGACAAAATAAACTCATCAGAAAACATGGATCCATCCTTGGACAGAACCGGACTCTTTCGAGTTAGTGGTGGGGAGGGGGTCACTGAACAAACTGTTAGTGATTATGGACAATCTGTCATATCCTCTCCATGACCTACCCGACAGACAGCAGAGTCCCCATCCCTCTTTCCAACATCCCCGCCCTCTCAAGCATAGTTACAGAAATTGTTTCTTACGAAATGCAAGAGTTCATCTTTCTGCGATAGGTGAACACACATCTTAGTTCAATAATCCCTGCATTATTATTTTATGCAATATTATTGCACATTGGTACAGTATTACTGTATATATTATTATTCTCTACTTTCTTTTTAGTAAAGTCTGCACACTGCTAAGTGTGTTTTTAAATGTTGCTGCTGTAACGGAATGAATTTCCCACTCAGGATCAATAAAATATTATTATTCTCCAGCCGTTTATCTTTCTCACTTATTAACTTCTCAGCTCTTAACTCTCCCCGTCTCCCGGTTTACCCTATCACCTCATCTCCCCCCACATTCTTACTACCTCCCTTCCTTTCCAGTCCTGAAGAAGGGTGTGGGTCTGAAACGCCGACTGTTCTCTCCTCTCCACTGTTGCTTTCTGCCCCCCTGAGTTCCTCCGGCATTTTGTGGGTGTTGCTTTGGATTTCCGCGTCTGCAGATTTTTTTATACTGTTTTATCCAATGCGCATGCGTGGGCGGCACAGCCAATCGTGAACATTGCGCATGCGCTCAGCAGACGAGAGGCTCTCGGGGATCGGACGCAGGTAGGAGCGGGGCCGCGGGTGGGACCTTAATCACCGGCGTCTGAACCGCGATTAAAGGAAAATTACTATGAGCTCCGTCCACACTGATCCTGCACCTTAGGACAGTCCCAGTCCTTTCCGTCTCTCTCAGCCCCACAATTTACCCGAGCCACGGGGAGTTTGCGGCGCCGCTCTCCGGCGCATGCGCATCGCTGTTTCCTTGGATGGCGGATAGACCGGTTTCTCTGTGGTGTCTTCTGGGTAAGGAGGCAGCCATGGTTGACGCGCCAGCGTTGTCCCCATAGAGAATGTCCCTAACGCAGCGACCTCCAGCCATGTAAATCCGAGGATCAGTACGTCGGAACAAAAATGTAGTGTCCAGTTACTCTCGGATGAAGTCTACCTCCCAGTCAGTGAAAATGTCAATTAGTACTGTGTAGCATAAAAAAATCTGCCGGTCAGCTTTAGTTCTTTCTGGGTAAATAACGATATGAAACACCTTTGTCCTCGATGACAGGTGACCTGTAGCTTTCACATCACAAAAGTGCCACACTCCAATGAGAATAACTAGTGCCCACCCCTTCATAGTCATTGGCATTGCCATCGATGGGTTCATCACTGTCACTCAGCTGGGGGGAGGGGATCCCAGTAATTAGAAAATCTCAAGGATCAGCCATGTAATAACAAGTTCACTTTGTCGTGTTGTGGAACATGACCTGAACTTGAAATATACCAAAGGACAGAGACAGATTGAGCCAAGTCACAGGTTGATTGAAGGCCGAAATAGCCCATTCTCATACAGACAGGAATACAGTCAGAGATTTTGTTGGTCAGTCAGGATGCCTGATCCGTGCCTTGTTAGAAGATGGGGAGTTCACATATAATCACAGAAACATAAGTCTGCAATTCATTACAGGCCCTTCGGACAACATCATGCCGACCATATAACCTACTCTAGAATCTGCCTAGAGTTTCACTACCAAATAGCCCTCTATTATTCCCAGCTCCACGTACGTACCTAACAGTGTCTGAAAAGACCCTTATTGTATCCACCTCTACCACCGTCGCTGGCAGAACCTGCCACTCTCTGTGTGAAAAACATACCTCTGGTAGCCCCCTTGTACCTACTTCCAAGCACCTTAAAACTATGCCCCCTCATGTTGGCTAGTTCAGCCCTGGGAAAAAACCTCTGCCTATCCACACGATCAATGCCTCTCATCATCTTATACAGCTCTCTCAGGTCACCTCTCATCTTCCATCACTCCAAAGTTTACTCAACCTACTCTTGTAAGGCATGCTGTCCAATCCAAGCAACATCCTTGTCAATCTCCTCTGCACCCTATTTAGAGTATTTTTTTCCCTGTAGTGAGTTGATCAGAATTGAACACAGTGCTAAAAGTAGGGTCTAACGAAGGCCTTTTATATCTGTAATAGTACCTCACCGCTTTTGAACTCAGTCCCATGGCTGATGAAGGCCTTCTTAAAAACATTGTCCAGCTGCGTAGCAGCTCTGCATGAACTATTGACACAGATCCCAAGATCTCACTGATCCTCCAAACTGCCAAGAGTCCTATCATTAATATTGTACTCTGTCTTAAAATTGGACCTACCGAAATGAACCACCAGGTTGATCTCCATCTGCTTCCCACAGTCACCTGTGGTATATCTCAACTTGAGATGAACTGGGTGATATTCTGATGCCAGAGCTCACATTGAGAGAAGATCTTATAGAAACATGCAAAATTATGATTCAGATAGATAAGATTGAGGCAGGAAAGTGAGAGTAGAACTAGAGGACATCACTTTAACATTCGGGGCATTTGGGATGGAGATGAAGAACTGCTTTACCCCGAGAGTTGGGAATCTGTAGATTTCTCTGCCCAATGAAGCAGTGGAGGCTACCTCAGTAAATGCATTTGAGACGAGGTTGGATAGATGTTTGCAAAGTAGGGGAATGAAGGGCGATGGGGAAAAGGCAGGTTGGTGGAGACGGGCCAGGTGATGTTCTCCTACTCCTCTTTTTTATGTTCTCATCACAGACTAAAATCTCACCTGAAAAACTGTCCTTCACCTATTGATGTCCTTTCAAATATTTGTACAGGTTTGAAATGCCAGAACACTTCTGCATGGGCTGTCTCTTTCCGGATATATAAGGAGTGGCCAAATATTTTCTTTGCAACACCGACGCATCTGTTGTCAATCCTTGGAGATGAAGACTTATCTCATCCCAGCTGGAAATGTGTTTTGTGTCTGAAATGAAGTTTTCTGTTGTAACTCAGTGTTATCCACTGGAAGCAGGGTGCTGAGAACACACCAGCATTTGTTCACTGGAGATCAGTTCTTCAACTGCATTGATTGTACAAGGGATTCAAACATCTGACTTTCTGAATTGCCAGATGATTGATTGCAGTGAGATATCATTCTCCTTCTCTCAGTGTGGGAAGGGATTCTCTCACAGCCTACCCACAGACACACCAGTGCGTTCACAGTGGGGAGAGGCCATTCACCTGCTCTGTGTGAGGGAGGGGAACTACTCAGTCATCCAGTCTGAAGATACATCAGCAAGTTCACACCACAGTGAGATGTTCCACCTGTTCTGACAGCGGGAAGTAATTCATTCTGTCGTCGGTGCTAAATACACATCTGAAAATTCCCCAGTGAGAAGACAGTAACCTGTTTACATGGTGGGAAGGCATTCACACACTCAACCATGCCACAGTGACACCAGCAAGTTCACACCGGGGAGAGGCCAATCACCTGCTCTGTGTGGGAAAGGATTCACTCAATCATCTCAACTGAATGAACACCAGTGAGTTCACACTGAAAAGATGCCGTTCACCTGCTTAGTCTGTGGGAAGGGATTCACTCGTTCATCCACACTACAGAGACACCAGCGAGTTCACACCGGGGAGAGGCCATTCACTTGCTCTGAATGTGGGAAGGGATTCACTGACTCATCCAAACTTGTGAGGCACTACCGAGTTCACACTGGGGAGAGGCCGTTCACTTGCTCTGAATGTGGGAAAGGATTTGCTCGGTCATCTCAACTGACTGAACATCGGCGAGTTCACACTGGGGAGAAACCGTTCAGCTGCTTTCAATGTGGCAAGGGGTTCACTCAGTCATCTCATCTGAAAGTACATCAGCGAATTCACACTGGGGAGAAACCGTTCAGCTGCTCTGAATGTGGGAAGGGATTCGCTGATTCATACTCCCTTGTGAAGCACAGCCGAATTCACACTGGGGAGAAGCCATTCACATGCTGTGAATGTGGGAAGGGATTCACTGACTCATCCCACCTCGTGAAGCACAGCCGAATTCACACTGGGGAGAAGCCATTCACATGCTGTGAATGTGGGAAGGGATTCACTGACTCATCCCACCTCGTGAAGCACAGCCGAATTCACACTGGGGAGAAGCCATTCACATGCTGTGAATGTGGGAAGGGATTCACTCAGTCATCTCATCTGAATGTACATCAACTAATTCACACTGGGGAGAAACCGTTCAGCTGCTCTGAATGTGGGAAGGGATTCACTGATTCATACTCCCTTGTGAAGCACAGCCGAATTCACACTGGGGAGAGGCCATTCACATGCTCTGAATGTGGGAAGGGATTCACTGACTCATCCCACCTTGTGAAGCACAGCCGAATTCACACTGGGGAGAAGCCATTCACGTGCTCTGAATGTGGGAAGGGATTCACTGCGTCATCCAACCTGGTGAGGCACAGCCGAATTCACACTGGAGAGAAACCGTTCACCTGCTCAGATTGTGGAAAGGGATTCACTCGGTCATCAGGCTTGAAAGTTCACACTGGGCGATGCCAGTCACCTGTTCTGATTGTGGGAATGAATTCACTCAGACATCTCAACTGACTGAACATCAACTGCTCAGACGGGAACGAATTCACTCAGACAATACTGAGCGAACATCAGCGAGTTCACACTGTATAGAAGCTGTTCTTCTGCTCTGACTGTGGGAATTAATGCATACATTCATCTCGGCTAACAAAAGACCAGACTGTTTTCAGCAGTGAGAGGACGTTGACCTGCTCAGACTGTGGGAAGGCATTCACACACTGATCCACACTGCAGAGACAGTGGTGGGTTCACACTGTGGGGAAGGTAGTCTCCTGCTCTGAATGTGGGATGGGTTTCAATCAGTCCTTCATCCTTGTGTCCCCCTACCGAGCTTTGATCCATCGTGAATCGGAGAGATCAGAAGCTTGAGAGGACGTAATTCACTCAGGTTCGCCAATGGAGTATTAAAGGCAGTGGTTTAGGGCAGGTTATTGTTGAGCTTTCAGCAGTGGCCACTCCACAGTCAGGATGGATTATCAAGAAAACCTTCATTAGCAGGAACAAGTGGAGCGGTCGTTGTTGGAGCGGACAGAGTTGGAGCGGAGACTTTGAGGTTTCAGTGGGGAGAGCAGTCAGTCAGAGAAGGCAAATCCTGATGGAGGTAGAATTTTTTTTGCCCCTTTACATTTTCTCAGTTGGAACAGTGGAGATGCCAGGCGGGATAGTGGAAAGCTCCTTTGCGGGATGTGGGAAGGCAGGGGACCCTCCTGTGGCCCTGATAACTACACCTGTGAGAAGGGCATCCAGCTTCAGCTCCGAACAATCCACATTACGGAGTTGGAGCTGGAACTGGATGAACTCCAGATCATTCGGGAGGCTGAAAGGGTGATAGGTAGGACATTTGAGAGGTCGTTGCACCCAAGGGGCACGGCACAGGAAACTGGGTGACAGTGAGGAAGGAGAAAGGTGGAAATAGAGAGTGCAGTTTATCCCTGTGTTCATCTCCCTGAGCAACACATATATCACTTCAGATACTGTCTGTCATGGTCTGGTCCGTTAAGTCCGCATTCCGGATCACAGTCTGGTCCATGCTCCTTATTCCAGGTTTTCCGGGTTTCCCCAGTTTCTATTGAGGCAGCTGATTCTTGTTTGGCTGGTCTCATAAATAGCTTCAGGATTCAGCCTCTGGCTGCTGGATTGTTCCTGTCCAAACCCCCGTCTGTATCCCTTCCCTTCACCTTCCTCCTGGAACCTAGCCTAGCCTAGCTTTGCCTTGCCTCACCTCTGCCTAGTGCCTCGCCTCGTCTCTGCCTAGGGCCTTGCCTCGCCTCTGCCTAGTGCCTCGACTCACCTCTGCCTGAAATCTTGCCTCGCCTCTGCCTGAAGCTATGCCTCGCCTGAGCTGTCTCGTCGTGTTCAGCGTTCTGTGTTATGAGTCCCGGCCCTACATTCTGTACCCAATGAGGGGTCCCGGCCCTGTGTTCTGCGTTCTGTCGTTCCCCAACTTAGGCTCTGGGTTCTCGTTATGTCCATGTGCCTTGCCCAGTACATGAGTACCTTGTCCGGCCCGGTGCTGGGATTCCCTCGTCCTGTGCTGGGGTTCCCTCGTTCAGGAGTCTCACGTCCAGTCCTGTTGGCTCTCCCTCGACGACTAAGGCTCTGGGTTCTCGTCATGTCCCTGTGCCTCGCCCAGCACAGGAATACCTTGTCCAGCCCGGTGCTGGGATTCCCTCGTCCTGTGCTGAGGTTTCCTTGTCCCGTCCAGGAGTCTCTCGTTCCATCCTGTGCCTCTCCTCGTCCTGTAGCCTCGACTTGTCCTCGCCTGGTTCTGGAGTCCGAGCCCGAGTCAAGACCCAGGTTCTGGGTCCTTGTCCAGTCTCTGGCTCGGAGTCCAAGCCCAGGCTTCTAGTTCCCAGTTCCATGTCCTGGTCAAGTCCGAGCCCAGGCCCAGAATCCTTGTCTCGTCCAGGGCCAGTGTCATGTCCAGTGTCCTTTCTTCCCCATTTTCCTTGCTTCCTTCTCATGCCTAGTTCTGTTCCTGGTAGTTCAGTGTCTGTGTCTTGCTTTTGGGTCCAAACCCAACGCTCCCCTTATGACCCTGTCCGGGATGGTGGGATGACCTGGCAAAGGAAAGTCACAGCAACAGGGTCTCTGGCACTTAGTCTGGCTCTGAGACTGAGAAGGGAAGGGAGGAGACGAGGTGAGCTGTGGTCAGAGGTGATTCAGCAACAGGGTCTCTGGCACTTAGTCTGGCTCTGAGACTGAGAAGGGAAGGGAGGAGACGTGGTGAGCTGTGGTGATACGTGGCTTGTTAGCTCAGGGAACTGACAGGATGTTCTGTAGGTGAGAATGAAATTCCAGGATGGTGTGTTCCCTCCTGCATGCTGGCATCTGGGTCATCTCAGGTCGAGTGCTCAGCATTCCTCAGGAGGGTGGACAGTGAAGGTCGTGGTCCATGTGGGTAACAATGATATGGGCTGGTAGAGTAACGAGGTTCTGTAAAGGGAGTTCAGGGAGTGAGGTGCTAATTTAAAGGGCAGCTCCTCCAGGACTGTCATCTGTGCCAATTGCCAGTATTAGGAAGATTATACAGTTTAGCACGTGGCGAAGGAGTTGGTGCAGGAGGGAGGGGATAAGATTTTTGGATCATTTGAGCTGGTGAGGATTGCTGCGTACAGAGGAGTGTGAGTGTGTTGGGGGAGAGAGCGTTGTTGGAGTGTGACTGGGCACGCAGATCTCCCTATCTCTCTCACACACACACAAACACATGCAGTGGGGTGAGAGGGAGGGGAGTGAGAAGGGGAAGGGGAATGAGGAGGATGGAGTTAGGGCTCCTTCACAAAGTCCCAGACTCACCCAACCCTCTGGAATGGGTCCCATTCCCTACCCCAGGCTGGGGGTGAGCATTGAGTTGCCTTGTCAAGAAGACAAGGAATTGTTTGATAGCATATGGTTAACACACTTTGATAATAAATTTACGTTGAAGTTGTATTGTTTGTAAAACATGTACTGATGAGAAATGGTCTCCGTGAAGGTCCGAGAGTGGAAAACGAACCGATGTTCAGCCCCACTGCTCCGTGTCGGACAAGAACCCCTATCGGAGTCTGTCTCATCTGTCTGAGCTTGACACGTCTCACTCTAAAGTTTCCTCCTTCTGTCCCTGTCCCAGTGTCTTTTATCTTCCTTCTCAACCCCGTTCCCTGCCTTCTCCCCATGACCTTTGACACCTTTACTGATCAAGCACTGATCAGCCTCTGTTTTAAATAAACCCGATGACTTGGCCTCTGAGCCGTCCGTGGCAATGAATTCCACAGCTCCCTCATCTCTCCAAATGCATGCTGTCCGGGATTAGACATTGTGACGCAGAAGGTTAAAAATGGCAGCTATCTACTCTGTCTATACCTCTCGTAATCTAATCAAACTCTTTCCGGTCACCCTGATCCTCCTTCACTCCAGAGAAAACAGCCCAAGTTTGTCCGAACTCTTAAGTCAATAAATAGTGGGTTGCTGATTAATAAGGGTGTCGAAGCTGACGTGGAGAAAGCAGCAGTCTGGAGTTTAGAGGGAAATTCGAGTGGTGGAGAAGACTCAATGGACGGAATGAGTATTTCAGTTCCTACGACGAGCGGTGTTGTGGTGAGATGGCGAAGCGATGCGGAGGAAGCTGCGGGTGCAGGTAAGAGTGAGTGTCCAGGTAGAAGATGGTGTTAAGCAGCTTTTCACTACGTCTTCCGACCAACAACAATTAACTCAAAGTGGATCAATCATAAGTGTTGTTATTTTCACTTGCAGAAGGGACGATTTGCAGTGCAAAACAACTGGTAATAGCTTTGTCCAAAAAATACACAGACAGTACGGTCATTCCTTCATACACAAGTTCAAGGACAGGGTGCACTCTGTTGTTTGTGGAATTAGTGTGTTTGGCATTAAACATCTACAAAATGTTGCACGAAGTTTATTAGCAAAGCAATCTGATACAATACAGGTTCCAGCTCGTTACAGACAAAAATACCATTTTGGTACGGAAGTACTTTTCCACAGAGGTGGAGTAGCATTCCTACATCCCTTGCCCCCTGTGAAAACTATTCCAACCCAGACACCACTCCCCATTTCTGTTAACACCTCCGATCCTTGCAGCCCCCACCATCTGTGAAAACCCTTCTGACCCTACACCCATCACCATTCTGTAAACCCGCCTGACGCCTCCGCCACTTGCCATCTCTGTAAAACCCTCCACCGTCCACCCCGGCGCATTCAGGTGACAGCTGATCTGAGAAAGACACCGACTGTGGCAGGTGGCAGAGCTCACTAAACACATTCACACTGGCTGATTTAGTAAACTTATCGTTTTGCATGGTGATCTTCACTAAACCTCTTCCTACCTTCCCATCTTTACTTTCCCCCTCCACTTTCTGCTTTCCACAAGGATTCCATTCGTCTCTTCCCACTAATCCCCCTCCTGGAACATATCCTTGCAAGCGAGGGAAGTTCAACACGCTCCCATTTTCTTTCCCTCTCAGCTCTATTCGTCCTTCCAGGTGAGGCAACACTTCACCTGTGAGTCTGTCAGGTTGATCTACTCTACCTGATGCTGCTGGTTCAGCCTCGGCTACGTCAGTGAGGCCCAATGTAGATCGGGAGTCCACTTTGTCAAGTACCTTTGCTCTGTCCACAACAAACGGAATTTCCTGGTCACAAACAGGCGAAACTCTGCAGATGCTGGAAATCCAA
This sequence comes from Hemitrygon akajei, assembly GCF_048418815.1. Lineage (NCBI taxonomy): Eukaryota > Metazoa > Chordata > Chondrichthyes > Myliobatiformes > Dasyatidae > Hemitrygon > Hemitrygon akajei. Next base: position 391,968 of record NW_027332056.1, read on the forward strand.
GCAACACAGGAGAAATCTTTTCAACGATTTCAAGTTCCCTGGCTATGATCATCTTACTGTCACTGTGGATTCCCCGTTCATGTACACCTCCCCCTCCCACCAGGAATGTCACAGAGCTCTCCATTTCCTTCTGGACACCAGACCGAACGAGTTCCCCTCCACCACCACTCTCCTGCTCTTTGTTTCGCTTGTCTTCTTTGTTTGAGCTGAGCTCTACTCTCACTTCTTTCTGTCTCCTTGCAGTGAACTGGTGCTGGTCACGTGTGTGAATGATTTGGAGGGGAATGCAGATCGAACAATTAGTGAGATTGTGGATGGCACCAGAACTGGTGTGTGGGGTAAGTGAGGGTTGTCTGAGGTTACAGTGGGATGGAGACCAGCTGGGGAAGTGAGGGTTGTCTGAGGTTACAGTGGGATGGAGACCAGCTGGGGAAGTGGGCACAGGAGAGCAGCGGATCATTACTGTTACTCAAAAACAGGTCTTCAGGAGGTCAAAAAGACCATCATTCAGATGGAGAGACAGCTTCCCTTGGGGCTCTGGATTCACCAGACAAGACTGGTGCTGTGGTTCAGCTCATCAGGTTGGAGGGAACCAAGACAGAACATAAGGTGTTGCTCCTCCATCCCGAGCGTGACGTCCTCAATTAGGGGAACACTTCGACGAGCAGTTTCACGCCATCCGTCTCAAGCAGAACTTCCCAGGGCCAAACCTTTTACTAGTGATTTCCATCCCCGTTCTGACTTGTCGATCCACGGCCTCCTCTTGTGCAGCGATGAGACCCCTGTGATGGCATGAATATTGACCTCGCCTTCCGATAGATCAATTCTTGCCTATTCTTCCCCCGGGCCCCCTCCTCCCTCTCGCTCTCTCTCCTCTGATCCACTCTGCAGTCCGATCAGATTATTTCTTCTCCAACCCTTGACTTTTCCCACCCACCTGGATTCACCTGTCACCTTCCAGCTCGCCTCCTTCCCCTCCCCATTTTTTATTCTGGCTTCTCTGTATATCCATCACCCAGGGCATGTCCTTTTCTTACTGTTACTATCAGGTAGGCGGTACAGAAGCCTTAAGGCACACACTAGGCGGTTCAGGAACAGCTTCTTCCCTTCTGCCATCGGATTCCTGAATGAACATTGTACCCTCGGACACGACTTCGCTTTTTTTAATATAATATATATTTTGCACGTGTTTAAAATCTATTCAATATACGTATACTCTAATTGGTTTATATATTCATACCATTATTTTTATTCCATTTATTATTATTTTCTATATTATATATTGCATTGAACTGCTGCTGCTAAGTTAACAAATTTCATGCCGGTGATAATAAACCTGATTCTGATTCTGATTCCCCGTTGCTTCTCAGCCCTGCAGAAGGGTCTCGGGCCAAAACGCCGACAGTTTATTCTTTTCCATAGCCGTTGCCTGAGCTGCTGAGCTCCTCCAGCGTTTCGTGTGAGTTGTTTTGGATTTCCAGCATCGGCAGACTTCCTCGTGTTCGTTCTGGAAATCGCCGTTGGTGACCGGGCGATCAAATGCGCATGCGTGAAGGTCAGAGCCAGTCCCGCAGTTGGTCAAAAGGCTCTCGGAGACTCGGCATCAGGTAGATTGCACATTCAGATGGAGACCTAACGAAAAGAATGTTACTCCTCATGTATGAGAAGGATGTCAGAAATAAAGTGAATTCATTCATCCGGATCGTGGGGCCGAGAGAGAGGGAAAGGACCCGGACTGTCCGGGGATGCGGAACCATGGCGTGTCCGGAGCTCACAGTAATTGTCCCTCGGTCGCGGTTCGGACGACAGTCCGGATCTCACAGTAATTGTCCCTCGGTCGCGGTTCGGACGACAGTGCAATGAAACCTCCGCCCGTACTGCCACTCCCACATGCTACCATGTCAATGAGCCTTTTGTTTACCGAGCGCAGGCGTGATTTTCCGGAAGGTTTCGACCCTTACACTTGCGTATGTGATCTCCTGGTCACGGCGAATCCTGGAGCGAACACGAGTAAGTCTGCGAATGTTGGAAATCCAACTACAGCAACTCACTCAAAACACGGAAGGAACTCAGCAGATCAGACAGCATCTATGTGAAAGAATAAACTGCCGGCGGTTCGGGCCGAGTCCCTTCTTCAGCACTGAGAAGGACGGGGGAAATGCCAGTGTCTCTCCAATGTCTGCTTGCTGAGGGAATCAGGCCTGCAGCCCTCGGAGTCGCCTGATGTCGGTGGCCGGAGGTGGGGACATCATAAGCGGTGTACGAGGCGAGCGGGCAGGTGTCCGTCCCAGGAAGAAAGCAAGCCCTAGCCGGCCGGCTGTCCCGTCTATTCAGCTCTCCAATGGACAATAAATTGGACTACATCTATGGCAACGAAATACTCGGTTGGAGTACAGAAACGGACGGAATCCCGGACGCCGCCATTCAGCTGTTTATATTAGGTAACAGTTTTCCCCCGATCCATCGGACTACCAACCCACTGCCCTCTGCTGTGCCTATTGTGTTGTTTATTATTTATTGTAATGCCTGCACTGTTCTGTGCAGTTCTGGTTAGGTCTGTAGTCTAGTGTAGTTTTTGTGTTGGTTTACGGAGTTCAGTGTAGTTTTTGTATTGTTCATGTAGCACCATGGTCCTGAAAAACGTTGTCTCGTTTTCTCTGTGAACTGTACCAGCGGTTATGCTCCAAATGACAATAAAAAGCGACTTGACTTGAGTATTAAAAGGTGTGGGGTATAATTGGAGGGGAAAGAGTGGGGTATAATCGGAGGAGCTAGAATGTGATAATTGAAGCCAGGTGGGTGGGAAAGGTCAAGGTCTGGAGAAGAAAGAATCTGATAGCAGCGGAGAGCGACCATAGAAATCTACAGCACATTACTGGCCCTTCGGCCCACAAAGTTGTGTCGACCATGTAACCTACTCCAGAACTTCCCTACCGTAGAACCCTCTATTTTTAAGCTCCATGTACATTTAAGAGTCTCTTAACAGACCATATTGTATCCGCCTCTACCACCTTCACTGGCAATGCGTTCCATGCTCCCTTCTGTGTGAAAAACTTACCTCTGACATCTCCCCTTGTACCTATTTCCAAGCACCCTAAAACGATGCCCCCTCGTGTTAGCCATTTCAACGCTGGGGAAAAGCCTCTGGCTATCCACACTATCAAACCCCTCATAATCTTATACACCTCTATCAGGTCACCCCTCGTCCTCCGTCACTCCAAGAAGGAAAGGCCAAGTTCATTCAATCTATTCTCATAAGGCATGCTCTCCAATCCAGGCAAGATCTTTGTAACGCTCCTGGTTGGAAGTGGAGACGTACATGGACTGGGTATCCACAGTGAAAATAAGAAGATCGGGCTCAGGGAACTTGAAATCATTGAGGAAAGATTTTGTGTGTGTTGCTCGGATTTCCAGCATCTGCAGATTTCGCTTGTTTTCCACCGGAAAATTCCGTTAGTTGTGGACAGAGCGAATGTACTTGACAAAGTGGACTCCTGATCTACTGATTAGAGAAGGCCGCACTGGGAGCATCAGGTAGACTCACAGGTGAAGTGTTGCCTCACCTGGAAGGGCCATTTGTGGTCCAGAATGGAGCTGAGGGAGGAAGTAAAGGAGACTCTTGCAAGGGTATGTTCCAGGAGGGAGATTGGTGGGGAGGGACGAATGGAGTCCTTATGGTAAGCAAAAAGCTGGGGGTGGGGGAGGGGAAGTTAGGAAGCAGCTTAGTCAAGGTCAATTCATTTAAAAATGTCAGCAATTGTGAATGTGTTTTGTGAGCCCCGCCACCTGTCATGGTCGGTGTCTTTCAGGGGTCAGCTGTCACCTGAATGTCTCAAGGTGGATTGTGCAGGGTTCTGTGAGTCCCGCCACCTGCCATGGTCGGTGTCTTTCTGGGGTCAGCTGTCACCTGAATGTCTCAAGGTGGATTGTGGAGGGTTCTGTGAGCCCCGCCACCTGCCATGGTCGGTGTCTTTCTGGGGTCAGCTGTCACCTGAATGTCTCAAGGTGGATTGTGGAGGGTTTTGTGAGCCCCGCCACCTGCCATGGTCGGTGTCTTTCTGGGGTCAGCTGTCACCTGAATGTCTCAAGGTGGATTGTGGAGGGTTTTGTGAGCCCTGCCACCTGCCATGGTCGGTGTCTTTCTGGGGTCAGCTGTCACCTGAATGTCTCAAGGTGGATTGTGGAGGGTTCTGTGAGCCCCGCCACCTGCCATGGTCGGTGTCTTTCTGGGGTCAGCTGTCACCTGAATGTCTCAAGGTGGATTGTGGAGGGTTTTGTGAGCCCTGCCACCTGCCATGGTCGGTGTCTTTCTGGGGTCAGCTGTCACCTGAATGTCCCAAGGTGGATTGTGGAGGGTTTTGTGAGTCCCGCCACCTGCCATGGTCGGTGTCTTTCTCGGGTCAGCTGTCACCTGAATGTCTCAAGGTGGATTGTGGAGGGTTTTGTGAGTCCCGCCACCTGCCATGGTCGGTGTCTTTCTGGGGTCAGCTGTCACCTGAATGTCTCAAGGTGGATTGTGGAGGGTTTTGTGAGTCCCGCCACCTGCCATGGTCGGTGTCTTTCTCGGGTCAGCTGTCACCTGAATGTCTCAAGGTGGATTGTGGAGGGTTCTGTGAGCCCCGCCACCTGCCATGGTCGGTGTCTTTCTGGGGTCAGCTGTCACCTGAATGTCCCAAGGTGGATTGTGGAGGGTTTTGTGAGCCCTGCCACCTGCCATGGTCGGTGTCTTTCTCGGGTCAGCTGTCACCTGAATGTCTCAAGGTGGATTGTGGAGGGTTTTGTGAGCCCCGCCACCTGCCATGGTCGGTGTCTTTCTGGGGTCAGCTGTCACCTGAATGTCTCAAGGTGGATTGTGGAGGGTTTTGCAGGAATGGCGAGTTGTGTAGGGGCCATGCGGGTTCACAAAATGGTGATGGGAGCAGGGTTAGACTGGAGCTGTGAACAGAAATGGGGAGTGGTGTGGGGGTTGTAAGAGCTTTCACAGAGAGCGAGGGAGTAGGAATGGTTCTCCACCACTGGGGAAATATACTTCACGTCGTACCAAAATGGCACTTCTGCTGCAAAAAGATGGAACCCGTATTGTATCAGAGTGATTTGTCAATGATGTTCACGCAACATGACACTGATGGTACCTGAGCACTTGACTGCAGACCCGCAGTTGTGTTACTGGAAGAATAACAAATACGCTGATTAAGCAGACAACAGAATGCACCCTGTCCTTGAACTTGTGTCTGAAGGAGTGACTGTACTGACCTGTGTTTTTTTTTTGAACAAAGCTATTACCAGCTCTTGGGCGGTGCTAGTCTTCCCTTGCTGCAAGTAAAAATAATCGCTCTCATGATCCACTCTGAGTTAATTGTTGTTCGTTAGAAGACAGTGAAAAGGTGCTTGACACCACTCCTACCTGAACACCCACTCTTACCTGCGCCCGCACCTTACTACCCACCGCTTCACCATCTCACCACTATACCACGTCATATGAACTGAAATACTCATTCCGTCCATTGAGTCTTCTCCATCATTCGATCACGACTATTGAATTATCCCTCTAAACCCCATTCTGCTGCCTTCGCCCCGTCACCTTTGACACCTTTATTAATCAACAACCCACCATTTACTTACTCAAAGCCCGTTACGCCGCTGGTGTTCGGGGCAGCAACGAAGAGGTTCACTGGGATGTTGTCTGGAATAGGGGCATGAGCTACTGGGTAAGGAGAGTTCGGACAAATTTGGGCTGTTTTCTCTGCAGTAGAGGAGACTCGGGGTGACCTGAGGGAGATTGATCAGATTAACAGAGACCTAGATAAAGTAGATAGCTGCCATTTAAAATCTACGGGTCA
>NW_027332057.1:0-28597 GCF_048418815.1 Hemitrygon akajei
AATTCCATTACCGAAACCAGCTGGTCGCTCTATGATTTAACGAATTTGGTTAACCGTTTCAGCGGGTATTTCACCGCGTTCTTCAGCTCCTCTCTGAACTTGCTCTGAGTCACGGCGTAAATACATGTGTTGGTGCAGGAGCTGAGGATCTGCAGAATCGTCGCCGTGGAGTCTGCGATATAAATCGGATATGTGTTCGAATAACGAGAGATGTTTGCAATCAGTACGTAGATATCAAGTATCGGTCGTGTCAACCACAGAAATATAAAACTACCGGTTGTACTGAATAGTAAAACGACCGATTTCCTTCGGTTCTCCATCTCCGGGTCCTTGTCATTCTTTCCGTTACTGCGGCCCCGGAGCCCCATCCGGACTTTATTGGCGGAAAAAATCCGTCTAACTATCAGAGAATTGAACAATAAAATCAGAATAAACGGGAGACCAGGCATGAAAACGCGATGAATTTTCTGAAGTGCGGCCCAAGTGGGGGACGTAGAGAAGCTCTCATTGGTCAAACAGCCATAGGAAACTCCATTAATTATCATCGAAGGCTCTATTGTAAAGTGGAAAGGGACACTTTCTAAACAGCCCAGAACACTCACTGTCCCGATAACCACAGCCGCCGTTCTCTCGGTGCAATATTTTGTTTTCAGCTTTTCGGAACAAATTGCCACAAATCTGTCGCAGGTGAACGCGACTGTCAGCCAGACAGAGCCTCCGGTGCTTCCTATGAGCAGGCAACGGGAGACCCTGCAAACAGGTGTCATACGGAGGACAGAAAACCTAAGGTATATGTAAACAGTCCACTTTAGCAGAGGGTCAGAGATAACGACCAGGACATCGGCCGCTGCCATTCCCAGCAGGTAGCGAGTGATACATTTGGAGAGACCGCACTTTCCTCGGGATAGGATAACAATCGCCACCAGGTTAACTGCAAGACAGAGGGAGGAAAACAGAGAAATTACTGACTAGTCAGGGAAATCGAGCCGCAGTGTGATAGAATCAGATTAGATCTTGTGTTTATTTTTCTGCCCTCAAAATGTGGAAGCCAGACGACTGAGAACGTACTGCGAGTTTAATAAATGGGTCAAATCTGGGTGAACTCCCAAACCGACGTGGGGAGAGCTGCTGAAATGCTTCCTCGGCCGCAGTAAGTGATGGCATTTAAGTATCAGCATCACTGGCTCTGAGCAGCACCGGAATGAATTGAAGTTCATATCTGCAGTTCGGTCTGCTCACATTTCTGATATAATGAGCCATTCACGTTGTTCCATCACCCAGTCCCGCAATTCTCAGACAATTCCTAAGGGCAGAATCACAGAAGGACGGCTGGTTCCCACAAATGCAGAAGAGCGCGGTGTCCTCCTGAGCAGACATTTCGATTCACAATTATTCCATGACATCGAGGCAGCGGAGAGGATTTCAATCAAAAAGGCATCATCACTCCAACGTGGAGAGCTTCCTGCTACGAAAGCAATGGGATTAATATTGTCGCCGCCTTCCGCCCATGACTGAAATGCGGGGACTGGGCGGGTGACTGTGGAAACAAGTAGCGAGAGAAACACTTCAGGACATCGGAATTAATTCTCAGTTTCTGCCGTTTGCAGGTGTGACAGCGGCTTACCCGGAATGCCAACGGCTGAAATAACAGGGTAGTAAATCTCTTCTATCCGCCAGATTACTGGATATCCCATTTGAGTGACGCAGTGAACTCGATTGCTCCGAATTCCACAGCTCGGCAAGACACTCTGGGCTGACGTACTGCAACAGGCTCTGATTTATACAGGGGATCAATCTCCAGTGACAAGGTCCCACCTCCCACCATTGTTATTGAACAAACAAATTACATCACCGGCAGTGTCTCAGGTGCAAATACTGTTGGCATGTAACACGAACACATCGGTATCATAGGAATTACCTCAGTCAGGTCCCTCTGTGTAATTCGACCAAAATACGTAATGAGACTAATAAGAGAGCAATGAGGGACTCTGCTTACAACTTTCCACAGTTGTACTGGCAGCGGTCACAACGGTTCCCATTTTCCAAATTGAAACTTTCACTGTGGTTCTCCTTCCACAAGCATTCCGGAATCGATGTTTCCAGTATTTTCTGCAATTTTCACTGTCACGCCTGCTGTTTCATCTACAATTAGATCCGGTTTCCCCTCACGGTGCTCTGGATCCAGGGACAAAATGAAAACCAGTCCCAGTCTCCTCCTGCAGACTTTCATTTTATTTTTACTCAGCAGCTCCACTTTGTCCGCTCAGACACCAAAACCACTCCACCCCGTCCCACTATGTGCCATCAAATATAAAACATACCCGCTGTGTACAGAGACACCTGTCCAGTTCACCATCAGACACGAAACCCACCCCAACCCGTCCCACTATGTGCCATCAGATATAAAACATACCCGCTGTGTACAGACACCCTGTCCAGTTCCCCATCAGACACGAAACCCACCCCACCCCGTCCCACGATGTGCCATCAGATATTAAACATACCCGCTGTGTACAGAGACACACTGTCCATTTCCCCATCAGACACCAAACCCACCCCACCCCGTCCCACTATGTGCCATCAGATATAAAACATACCCGCTGTGTACAGAGACACACTGTCCAGTTCCCCATCAGTCACCAAACCCACCCCATCCCGTCCCATCATGTGCCATCAGATATAAAACATACCCGCTGTGTACAGAGACACACTGTTCAGTTCACCATCAGACACCAAACCCACCCCACCCCGTCCCACTATGTGCCATCAGATATAAAACATACTCGCTGTGTACAGAGACACCCTGTCCAGTTCCACATCAGACAGCAAACCCACCCCACCCCGTCCCACTATGTACCATCAGATATAAAACATCCCCGCTGTGTACAGAGACATCCTGTCCAGTTCCCCATCAGACACAAAACCCTCCCCACCCCGTCCGACTATGTGACATCAGATATAAAACAACCCGTTGTGTACAGAGACACTCTGTCCAGTTCTCCATCAGACACCAAACCCACCCCACCCCGTCCCACTATGTGTCATCAGGTATAAAACATACCCGCTGTGTACAGAGACACCCTGTCCAGTTCCTCATCAGACACCAAACCCACCCGACCCCGTCCCACTATGTGCCTTCAGATATACCAACACAGATGCCTTGTGCAGGAAGGCACAGAGTCGACTGTACTTCCTTAGAAGTTTGGCGTCATTCAATGTTTGTAGTGAGATGCTGAAGATGTTCTATAGGTCAGTTGTGGAGAGCGCCCTCTTCTTTGTGGTGGCGTGTTGGGGAGGCAGCATTAAGAAGAGGGACGCCTCACGTCTTAATAAGCTGGTAAGGAAGGCGGGCTCTGTCGCGGGCAAAGAACTGGAGAGTATAACATCGGTAGCAGAGCGAAGGGCGCTAAGTAGGCTACGGTCAATTATGGAAAACCTTGAACATCCTCTACATAGCACCATCCAGAGACAGAGAAGCAGTTTCAGCGACAGGTTGCTATCGATGCAATGCTCCTCAGACAGGATGAAGAGATCAATACTCCCCAATGCCATTCGGCTTTACAATTCAACCGCCAGGAGTAAGATATGTTAAAGTGCCGGGGTTAGGACTGAGCTTAAGTTACCATTCAATGTATTTAAGAACTTTTTAAAAGATATTTATTAATGCTTTTTGAGAGCGTGACTTTAGATGCATATCATATTTTTACTGAGTTAAGTATTGTATGTAATTAGTTTTGCTACAATAAGTGTATGGGACATTAGAAAAAATGTTGAATTTCCCCATGGGGATGAATAAAGTATCTATCTATCTATCTATCTATCTATCTATCTATCTATCTATCTATCTATCTATCTATCTATCTATCTATCTATCTATCTATCTATCTATCTATCTATCTATAAAACATACCCGGTGTGTACAGAGACACCCTGTCCAGTTCCTCATCAGACACCAAACCCACCCGACCCCGTCCCACTATGTGCCTTCAGATATGCCAACACTGATGCCTTGTGCAGGAAGGCACAGAGTCGACTGTACTTCCTTAGAAGGTTGGCGTCATTCAATGTTTGTAGTGAGATGCTGAAGATGTTCTATAGGTCAGTTGTGGAGAGCGCCCTCTTCTTTGTGGTGGCGTGTTGGGGAGGCAGCATTAAGAAGAGGGACGCCTCACGTCTTAATAAGCTGGTAAGGAAGGCGGGCTCTGTCGTGGGCAAATAACTGGAGAGTATAACATCGGTAGCAGAGCGAAGGGCGCTGAGTAGGCTACGGTCAATTATGGAAAACCTTGAACATCCTCTACATAGCACCATCCAGAGACAGAGAAGCAGTTTCAGCGACAGATTGCTATCGATGCAATGCTCCTCAGACAGGATGAAGAGATCAATACACCCCAATGCCATTCGGCTTTACAATTCAACCGGCAGGAGTAAGATATGTTAAAGTGCCGGGGTAAGGACTGAGCTTAAGTTACCATTCAATGTATTTAAGAACTTTTTAAAAGCTATTTATTAATGCTTTTTGAGAGCGTGACTTTAGATGCATATCATATTTTTACTGAGTTAAGTATTGTATGTAATTAGTTTTGCTACAATAAGTGTATGGGACTTTAGAAAAAATGTTGAATTTCCCCATGGGGATGAATAAAGTATCTATCTATCTATCTATCTATCTATCTATCTATCTATCTATCTATCTATCTATCTATCTATCTATCTATCTATCTATCTATCTATCTATCTATCTATCTATCTAACTATCTATCTATCTATCTATCTATCTATCTATAAAACATACCCGGTGTGTACAGAGACACCCTGTCCAGTTCCCCATCAGGCACCAAACCCACCCCACCCCGTCTCACTATGTGCCATCAGATATAAAACATACCCGCTGTGTACAGAGACACATTGTCCAGTTCTCCATCAGACACCAAACCCACCCCACCCCGTCCCACTATGTGCCATCAGATATAAAACATACCCGCTGTGTACAGAGACACCCTGTCCAGTTACCCATCAGACACCAAACCCAACATACCCCGTCCCACTATGTGCCATCAGATATAAAACATAGCCGCTGTGTACAGAGACACCCTGTCCAGTTCCCCATCAGACACCAAACCCTCCCCACCCCGTCCCACTATGTGCCATCAGATGTAAAACATATCTGTTGTGTACAGGGACACCCTGTCCAGTTCCCCATCAGACTTGAGGGACATCGATGTTCTCGTCATTGTGATGAGTTTCTCCATGATTATGATTATTTCCGTTATCTTGAAGTCCAGATCTGTCCATATACACCCCACCCCCCATCTCTTAAACTCTCTTCTCTGTTGAATCTGACTGAGGAGCAGTTAGATGCTCAAATACTGTGGCGTTCTATTAGCTGTAGGAATATAATGGGCAGATATGTCCATTGACTGTGGGTTAAGAACGAAACCAGCAACAGGTTTGTCTCTGGTGAAAATACAGACATCATTGAACAGAATATTCTCTGTCATGTATAGATTCCACTCGGTACACAGAGGTCTTCATCTGCTGCTTTAAGATAAAAATACACGTGTCCTTGTCATTCCCTCCGAGGTGCCCTTGTAGAAATAAATGCAGTATCGCCAGGTAAGATCACATCATCAGATAAGGTCATCGTAGAAACCGTTGTAATCACGTACACACACACACACACACACACACACGCACACGCACACGCACACGCACACGCACACACACACACACACACACACACACACACACACACACACACACACACACACACACACACACACACACACACACACACACACACACACACATAAACGGTAGGTCCTCTGTTAAATTATTTGCCTATTTCCCTGTCCATTCCCTTCTCTTCTCCTACTGAACCCGTTAACCAGGGTATTTTACGACCAATCGTATCATTGATAAAAGGATAGAGGAAACAGAAGAGATATTTAAACAGCCGCAGTACCATATTGCAAAACCTAGAGAAAGAAAATGAATAGTGACTTGGGAGGATATAGCGTAATTTCTCAGTCTGCCGGCGAGCAAAGTATTTATTATGCAGGAGGCTGCAAGCTGAAAATGAAGAGAGAATTCATATGCATTGCACATGAAATAAAGAACTAATGAGAGATAACGGCAGCAATGCAGAGACAAGCAACTAACGGGAGACTTTCAGTCGGATAATAAGAGAGTGTTGGTTTAAATCTCGACTTGATTGTCACCGGTATAACGTTCAAGTGTGGTTCATTTTATACCCACCTGTCTCCGGGGCAATGTGAGAGTGCGGGGTTCATGTTGTAGATATCAGAACCCTGGTACAGATTGAGAGCGTGGCCTTCTGTATGTGCAACTCTCTGGTTCAGTATGAGAAAATGCATTTCACTCTGTATCTATCAGTCTCTGTTACAGTGTGAGAGTGTGGGGTACATTCTGTATCTGTCAGTCTCTGTTACAGTGTGAGAGTGTGGGTTTCATTCTGTATCTGTCAGTCTCTGTTACAGTGTGAGAGTGTAGGGTCCTGTCTGTATCTGCCTGTCTCTGCTCGAGTATTACGTGTGTCGTCTCAGTCCTGTACCTGTGAGACTCTGATTCAGTGTGAGTGGGTCTATTTTTCCTCCGTGTTTCCCGCTGTTCCTCAAATTCAGTAAGTACTCTGAAAATATATTCTGTATTCCTTGAGCTATTCTTAGAACAAGAGCCTCCTGCAGTTGGTTTATGTTAAAATTGTGAGAGAGACAGTGCACTGATGAATGATAATGGTTGTATGGAGCAGTACATTCTGTGTAATGGAGTCTTATGGCAAGCAGACCGTTCGGCCCGTCATCATTCTGCATGCCATTCGTTCTTAAACTACATGGAGCCAAACGAACAGCACATGATCCGTATCTTTCTATGGTTTGTTAAAACAATCTCTGAAATGCTGAAATAAAATAAGGAAAATAAATATTTTTAAATATGTTAATTAAATAAGTGCAGAACTATATTAATGAATTGATTGAAATAAAGCCCACAGACGCTGCGAGCTTCAGTCTATATGCGATTCGTGATTCGTTGCTAAACCACATAGAGCCAAACGAACAGCACCTGATCCGAATATTTCTATGGTTTGGTAAAATAATCTCTAAAATGTCGAATAAAAATAAGAAAAATAAATATTTCATTAATTTATTTAAGTAAGTACATACCTAAATTCATAAATTGATTGAAATAAAAGCCACAGAGGTAGCGAGTTTAATTTTCAAGCAGCATTTACATGCATTTCTCTCACAGTTCTAAATTGCTGCCTTCGCCATGTATTCCGCACTCTTATGTTTGCCGATTCGGTCACTTATTCCTCAATGTGCACCAGACCATGAATTAACTAGAGTTAATTCCCACTCACAAATAATATAATATTCATTTCGATTTTCTTATGACAGCCTCAGACTGCTCTGCAATATGCCATGTATTTTTCATTGATAAAATTATGACAGCCTTGTTCCGTGCAGCACTGAGAGAGTTTGTGAGTGGGAATGCGAGGGGAGCTCAGTTTCACATTTGGAATCATCCAAAGCTACACACTGCAGCACGCGGTTGATGGAAGAATCCTGAGAAATTGGCGTCACTGATTACGTCACTGCACAGCCGGGACTGTTGCTCTCGTCAGGGACATGGTGGGCGGAAGAGTTGTTCCTGTGTTGCAGGATACAGAGTCCCACATTGCACCCATCAATGCAGAAGAACGAGATGAATGTAGGTGAATGGACAGAACGTGGTGAACAGACTGATATTACAATGGGAACACATCACCTGGACATGTTGGGATCATGGAACAGCAGAGAGCAGGAACAAGCCCTGTGACTCACCACTCCTGCGCTGAACAAGATACCGAATGAGACTGAACTCTGTTGACTGTCCAGTACCCATCTCCATTCATTCACTGCATGTCATGTGCTGAGCCAACAGCGTCGTAAACAACAATGTATTACCGACTGCCGATTTTCCAGGCATCCACCATTATCTGTGAAAAAAAAAAACAAACCTGTCCCGCGCATCTGGACACTTCGAAGCCCAGAGGCAGAAGCAGGAAGATGTCGGAGCAGGGCTGGGCACAGCTGGACTGTGGCTCCCAATTCTGGTTCCGGCAATTTAGGATGGTTGTGGACGTCTCCGTCATGTAGCCTAGAATATTCCCGGGAATATTTCCACCGGGAAGGAACCTCAGACGCAGGTTAGACCGGAAAAGCGGTTATTACTCGTCCTGGAGCAGAGAAGCCGAAGAAGTGTACAAAGGCTGTGGTAAATCCAGTCAAGAAGAAAGGAAGAGCTTACGGAAGGTTCAAAAAGCTAGGTAATGATAAAGAGCTGGAAGATTATAACGTTAGCAGGAAGGAGCTCAAGAAAGAAATTAGGAGAGCTGGAAGAGGCCATGAGAAGGCCTGGATGGACAGGATTAAAGAAAACCCCAAGGCATTCTACAAGTAGGTGAAGAGAAAGAGGAAAAGAAATGGGAGAATAGAACCAATCAAGTGTGACCGTGGAAATGAGTGTCTAGAGCCAGGAGAGATAACGGAGGTACTTAATGAGTACTTTGCTTCAGTATTCACTACGGAAAAAGGATCTTGGCGTTTGTTGGAATGACCTACAGCGAACTGAAAAGCTTGAACATGTAAATATTAAGGAAGAGGATGTGCTGGAGCATTTGGAAAGCATCAAGTTGGATAAGTCACCCGGACTGTTCAAGGCCTACAGCAGCAACGTTCCCCAAATCAGCCAACGCTACATCGACGATTGCATAGTTACTGCTCCCCGCACTCGTGCTGAGCTCGTCCATTTATTCAAATTTGCCTCCAACTTCCACCCTGCCCTCAAATTTACCTGGTCCATTTCGGCAACTCTTTCCCCTTTCTCCATCTCTGCCTACATCTCCGGAGACAGTCTATACGCTGGTATATTTTATAAACCTACTACCTCACAGCAGTCCGGACGGTACCTCTTTCTACCCTGCCATTTGTAAATAAAGCCACCCCTTCTTTCAGCTCCTCCGTCCCCTCTGCCTCTGCTCTCTGGCTGAGGTGTTTCATTCCAGAGCAAATGAAATGTCCTCCTTCTTCAAAGAAAGGGGCTTCCTCTCCTCCAACATGAACGCCGCCTCGCCCGCATCTCTTCCATTTCACGCACATCTGCCCTTACGCCATCCTTCCGCGGCCCATCACGGATAGAGTTCCTCTTTTTCACTCACTCACTTACTGCACCACAATGCACATTCTGAACATAATCGCACATATCGTCTACTGCCTCCAACGGGATCCCACCGCCGAGCACATCTTCCCATCCTCATACAACTCCCGACCATTTCTGCTTTCTGCAAGGATGACTCCCTGTGTGACTCGCTTGTCCTTCCCCACCGATCTTCCTCCTGGCACGTATAATTTCAACTGGAACAAGCGCAACATCTGTCCTCACACCTCCTCCCTCAGTGCCACAAACATTCCTTCCACGGATGGCGACACTTCACCTGCGAGTCTGTTGGGGTCATCAACAGTAACCGGTCGTTGAGAGCTCCTATATATCAGTGAGACCCAACGTAGATCGGAAGACCCCTCCCCCTCGTCGAGCACCTGCCACGAAAAGCGGTGGCCTCCCATTTCAATTCTACTTCCCGTTCCCATTCTGACATGCCCGTCCGCGGCCTCCTCTACTGCCAAGGCGCCGCACACAGGTTCGAGTACTGACTCCTTGTATTCCGTCAGGGTAGCCTCCAATATCATGGCATGAACATTGATTCCTCTAACGTCTGGTCATTGCCCACACTCACCCCCGCAACTTCTTCACCATTCCGCATTCATGTCTCTCTTTCACAAGTTCTCTTCTTACCTGATCATCCCCACTCTCTGGTGCTCTCCCCTACCCATCCGCCCACCCCACACACTTCCCTTTTTTCCATGGACTTCTTTCTGCTCGATTCAGATTCCCCCTTCTCCAGACCTTTATTTCTTTCACTAATCAACTTTCCATCTCTTTATTTCACCCCTCCCTCTTTCACAGTTGCATCTATCAACTGCCACCTTAACTTTTTCTTCCCCTCTCACAGCTTTCTAAACTCACTTCTCCCCTTCTTTTCCGGTACCGATGAAGGGTCTCAGCCCGAAAAAACAATGATTGTTTACTCTTTTCCGTAGATGCTGCCTGGCCTGCTTAGTTTGCGTGCGTTGCTTTGAATATCCAGCATCTGCAGACTTTCTGGTGTTTGGTATATCTGCCTGAATTTATTTACCCGCGCCTCCACGGAGCCGACAAAAAGGCAGGCATAGCTGGGACGTCTTGCGAGTGCTTATGGGTACACGTTTTGGCTGAGGAAGTGGGAGGATCTAAAGGAGAAATTATTGAGAGTGAGGACAAGCTATCCGCCAGACGGAGGAGAGTGATGGTGGAATGGAAGCCGTTGGGTTTGGTGTCCAGATAAAAACAGGGAGCTTTGGGAACTTCCTGGTGAGGGATGGGGGTGTATAGGGACTGGGCATGGATGGTATATATCATATGATATGTGTCAGGGCACCAGACAAATTTGAAAAGATGCAAAGCGTGTCAGCTGTCATGGATGTGTATGGGAAGGGAATGAACCATGGCGGATGAAACGGAGTCAAAGAATACAGATATGATTTTAGTGGAGCAGAACAATCTGTAACAAAGTGTTTACCTGAACAGGGTCGATTGTGGGTATTGGGTATGAGGTAGAAATGGGAGACGCCGGTTACGGGAACTATGAGGGTGCTGCAGTGCAATTTGATCCCCAGAGCTAGTAAGTTTGGGGACAAAGGCCTGGTGCTCCGTGGTGGGATCCTTTTCGAGGAGTAATTAGGAGAAGATGTCTGAGAGCTGACGCTGGGCCTCCAGAAGGTAGCGCAAATTAACCTTTCTGGACTTTAGAGCAATAATCAAGCACTGATTGCACCTAAAATTAGTGGTGAATTCCTGATTTCGCTACACCTTAAGTTATAAACATTCTAATAGCGATAACTAAACTGAAACTACAGCTCACCTAACTTTTATCAAACTTTGTTTTTGGAGAGGGAAACGTGAAGCAAATCGGCACGATATATTGAGGAATTTCGAGATAAGTTTGCTATTCAGGAACTTGCTAACAACTTATTACTAGCTCAATGGTTCTGAAGTGAGATAGCCACTCTGTATTGCACATTATGTTTCCAGAATTTCCGAATTAAATACAGGGGCAATTTTAACGTTAGGGCTCGATCATAATATGTTGCTCTACTGATTGGGATGTTTATGTAAAGTGATTTGGAATGGCATTACATTGTCCGTTTAAGTGGGCACAGTTCATTGTCAGCGCGTCACTTTAATTTTGAGTTAATACTGGGTAGATAACCTTAAGAAAAGTTAACTGAATTGAATTGAATATATTTTTGATATCCTTCCTATAATGAGCGAAAATCTCTACTTTTCCGTCTAAATGTGCAAAGTGCAATTATAGTAATTTATAATTAATCGTGATTAGTACTACTTCTTAGACAGTTTGTACTGCTCGTTCTTATTTTAATATAACGGCAGTCAATGTCTTACCGGAACAAGGACAGACGTCTGGATTTCCAGACATATTACGCTCTTTTCACCATTGCCTGATCAGACATGCAGCGTGGCAGAGAGTGACCGGAGTGAATGTGATCGGATGAGAAACAGGCATAGATCTTTTGGCAATACAATGTGAATTTCGTGTCACACACGAGCACAAATAAATATTTCACTAACTTGTTAAGGAAAATTCGGATAAGAGAAAGAAATTCGTGAATGAGGTCTTTGATTCTACATTTACAGTTTAAAATCTAAGAGCAGGTGTTGCAGACTTGACAAACTGACGTGATGTGACGTGGGGTCAAAACAAGTTCCAGTGGATCAACAGACTACAGGAGCAGAATTAGTCGCTCAGTCAATCCAGTCATTTATATCGTGAGCTTCTCCATTGGCTGAAACTGGAAAGATTCAGCCAGATAGAGAATAGATCGATAAATCTCCCGATCACATGCTGGTAAAGGAGGCACATTGGAACATTAAATAAAATGAAAACTCCGAACCAAATGAAAAGAGAATGGATGTCAGGATGGCAAACACGGCCGGGTCACTGCACAGGTTTAGATAGTGGACAATTCGAGAATAAATCTCTTTGTTTTCAATACCGGATATTAAAGGGATTAATGTACAAGTTAAAATACATTTTACAGAACGGAAATGTCTAAGCAATCTGATCTATATAAAACAATGCTTCATTTCCTGAAATAATGGAAAGGCAGAACTGCTGGAAAGAGCGACGTTTTCAGGAAGTTCAATTTATTATTCCGCTTGTAGAGCAGGTGTGGTTTTATTTTCGAAATGGGAGAACTACTTGACCCTTTCAACTGAGCGGTATAGACAACTAAAATGTTTCAAAACTAAAATAGCGGGGGAGATCAAAAGAACTTCCAACTGCTCTCTGAATTGGGTCTGGGTCACTCCGTAGATAAATGTATTCGTGCAGCTGCTGAAATTCTGAAACACAGAACTCCAAAACTGTGCCTGAAAAAGCCGAATGGACACTTCCAGGTCTGTGTTGAGGCATCGCATGAGAATGAAGACCAGAGTGGTTGTCGCCCAACAGAGAAGGAAACTCGCCGACAGGCTGAAGAGCAGAATGATGTATTGACTCCGACTCTCCATCTCCGGATCTCGCTGTTTCCCGGAATTTCCCCGCCCCTTCAGCCCCCTGCGGACTCTGCTCGCCGCCAGTATCTGTCTGACGGTCAGAGCATTGAGGGTCAAATTGAGGAAGAAAGGAAGTAGCGGATTCAACAGACGGTCCACCCAATAAAACCACTCAAACGATGGCGAGAAAAGAAGTGCGGGCCTATTGGTACAGACCCAGTTAACATTTACCCACAACGCTGCTCCTTTCATATACAGGAAATAAAATGCGATGTTTTTTAAACAGAAACCGACAGATATTGCGCCAATCACCAATCCTGCAACTTTGGGGATGCAGTACTTCGTTTTAAAATTAGCGGAGCAAATGACCACAATGCGATCGAAAGTGAAAGCGACAGTAAACCACACGGAACAGTCAACGGCCACGTGACACAGGACGTAGTGGACAAGGCAGAACGGAGCGTTGTCCAGGAATCTGTGAAATCCGTATGCTTCACCCAGCTGGTAGAACAGGACTTCAATAATCACCACCATTATTTCCGCCGCGGCCATCGCCACCAGGTACCGCGTGACGCATTTGGAGAGACCGCATTTTCCTCGGCAGAGAACGATAATTGCCACAAGGTTAACTGCAGTGAAAAAATAGACCAAAACTAAGAATAAAGAAAATCAAACGCATTTCTTTTTTTTTGTAGAAATACAGTTATCGTTTGTTCCCTTGAAATAAAACCCATCGTTCATCTCTGCCGGACATTATCAGTGGAAGTAAAAAAATACATTGTTTGTTTGAACACGTGACCGCAGCATAAAGTGTTTTACAGTAGCGCATGCTCACATTAATCTCTTCACGTTCACCGATGCAGCAGCGATGAGCAGAATCCTAGAATGATAGATCACAGAAACGCGTCCTTCGGCCCAATATCTCCATGCCGACCGACATGGCCAGCTGATACCCTTGTCCGTGATTGGATCACATTCGTCAAGCTGTCCATGTGTACTTCAAATATTGTTAACGACTCTGTAGGGCCCATTTCCTTTGTCAGGCTGTTCAATATACAGAGCAAATTCTACGTGAGGAAACGTCGCTCGGAATCCAACTGCATTTCTGCCCTCTGATCATAAATTCACCCCCTTTTGTTCACGATACCTATTCCACGGAGATGAATGATTGTATCTATACATTGTCATGGTTTTATGCACCTCATCCGCCGGTCACCTGCCTTTTGTAATAAAATGCCACTCGGCCGAACCTCTCCCTGTAACTGAATCCCGAGAGTCCCTGCAGCATCTCTGTGAATACTGTCTGCACTCTTTTCAGCGGACTTCTGCCTTTCCTATAACAGGGCGACCCCTCAATAAAATGCCACTCGGCCGAACCTCTCCCTGTAACTCAACCCCGAGAGTCCCTGCAGCATCTCTGTGAATACTGTCTGCACTCTTTTCAGCGGACTTCTGCCTTTCCTATAACAGGGCGACCAAACCTGTTCGCAGAACTCCAAGCGCGCTATCTCCGAGGAGAGGGGGAGTGTAATTGACGTGCGCATCTACACTTCCTTCCGAAGGTTAAACTGAACTTATAGCAAACGCACACCTTCCGCAAATTTTCCTCGGAAAGTGTAACGGTAAACAAAGCGGCACAACGTAGGCAGGAATTTCGAGACAATTCTGATATTCAGTAAGTGGAGACAACTTAGATAGATAGATAGATACTTTATTCATCCCCATGGGGAAATTCAACTTTTTTTCCAATGTCCCATACACTTGTTGTAGCAAAACTAATTACATACAATACTTAACTCAGTAAAAAAATATGATATGCATCTAAATCACCGTCTCAAAAAGCATTAATAATAGCTTTTAAAAAGTTCTTAAGTCCTGGCGGTAGAATTGTAAAGCCTAATGGCATTGGGGAATATTGACCTCTTCATCCTGTCTGAGGAGCATTGCATCGATAGTAACCTGTCACTGAAACTGCTTCTCTGTCTCTGGATGGTGCTATGTAGAGGATGTTCAGAGTTATCCATAATTGACCGTAGCCTACTCAGCGCCCTTCGCTCAGCTACCGATGTTAAACTCTCCAGTACTTTGCCCACGACAGAGCCCGCCTTCCTTACCAGCTTATTAAGACGTGAGGCGTCCCTCTTCTTAATGCTTCCTCCCCAACACGCCACCACAAAGAAGAGGGCGCTCTCCACAACTGACCTATAGAACATCTTCAGCATCTCACTACAGACATTGAATGACGCCAACCTTCTTAGGAAGTACATTCGACTCTGTGCCTTCCTGCACAAGGCATCTGTGTTGGCAGTCCAGTCGAGAACTTAACGTTTCAAAAGTGATATAGCAATTCCGGATTGCGCAATATGTTTCCAGAAGTTCCGAATAAGAGGAAAGGGCAACTTCAAAGTGGGGGCTCAATCAATAGATGAAGTTGCTCCACTGGGGCGTTTTCCGTCAAGTGTTTTTCAATGCTGTTACATCATTCAGTTAACCGGGCAGAGTTCACAAAGAGCAGGTCAGTTTTATTTTGAGATAATTCTGGGCAGGTCGAGGTAAGAACAGTTAATTGATTACTATTTCTCAGATCCATTGTGCTGTACACGTATATTTTAATATAATGGCGGTCAATGTCCTACGAGGGTGCGGGCAGACGGCTGGTTTTCCAGTCGTATTCGCGATAGCCTGTTGATGCGTGGAACATGACGCATAGTGACCGCAGAGAATGTGATTGGTTGTGCGGGAGGCATAGGGCCTTGGAACATGCATGATGTAGTTTATGTCTCACACTAGCACACATGGATATTTAATTAATGTGTTAACGACAAAATCGTGCAAGAATTGGAGTATGTATATCTTCAGTTCAGGTGGAACGTCAGATAGAAGGACACCAGGCGTTTGTGGTTTTGGATTTACAGCTTAAAATCCGGAGCAGGTGTTGAAGACTCGAGAAACTGAAGTGATGTGTTGTTAAGTGAGAATGAATTCCATAAACCAGAAGACGCTAGAAGAGGAATTAGGTCATTCAGTCAGTCGATGCCGCCATCATGGCTGATTTATTATCCCTTTCAACGCTATTCTCCTGCTCTTCCTTAACCTTTGAAGCCCTGATTAAACAGAATGCTCTAAAACTTGGCCTTAAATGCAGCCAATGACTTTAGCTACACAACCCACTGTGCCTATCGTGTCCACAGATTTACCGTCCCCTGGATAAACATTTTTTTCCCTCTCGTCTGTGTTCCAAAGGGGAGTCGCTTAATTCTGAGGCTGTCATCTCTGTTTCTACACTCCTTCACTACAGGAAACGTCCTCTGTACATCCGCTTTATGCAGACCTTCCGAAGTTTTAGATCTCCACTCATTATTTTAAACTGCCACGATTACAGATTCGGAGCTATCATTTCACAGTCATTGGTCACAACGCAGCTCCTTGCGACACGTGACACGGTAGAGAGGCCGCAGTTCAATCCCATCACGCGCAACATCCTGGAAAAAATAATAAAAAACGGGAATGTATAAAACAGGAATATAGCTTCAATGGCCGGCATTGTAATGGCTCCCACTCAATGTAGGAATTGAGAAAATACATACTATGAAATTAGTTGAATGTATAAAATGGTAAATCTAAATTGCTTATAGCTTTCCTCATGTTCGACATTATTACCGTGAAGGGGCTGAAATCGTGCTATTTCAAGGGCAATTTGTATTTACTATATGAAGTTGGGAAGGTGAACTGATGTGACGTCAAAGCAGAGCGAAGTTGGGCCGAAACAAAATTATAACTCATCTATATTGTGGGCTTCCATTTGCGCTGAAAGCAGTAAGCTTCCGCTAGACAGAACAAGGACAACAAACTTCCCAGTAACATGCTGGTACAGCAGCCGAACTGGAACATTAATTAGAGTGAAAACACGGACCAAGGGGGAAAGGGAATGGATGTCGGGATCGGCTGCCATTGCATTATCGCTCCAAAGGTGGAGGTAATGGACAATTAGAGAATGGATCTCGATACCCGGGTGATTTAAAGTGCAAGGTAAAACACATTTTACAGAAGGAAAATTACCAAACAATTTAACAGGAAAGCAGAGTATTTTACCGAAAGAAAGGGAAAGCAATCTGGTAGAAACACAGGTACTGCTTGAAAATGGAACGTTTTCAGGGAGTTTCGTTTATTAATTTTCTCGCAAAGCAATTGTGGGTTTATTTCCATAATTGTAAATTTATTCGACTCTTTCATCTGAGCAGAATAGTTTTCTAAAACATTTCAAAACTAAGGTAGCGGGGGAAAGCAGAAAAACTTTCACCTGCTCTCTGAATCTGGTCTGGGTCACTCCGTAGATAAAAGTATTTGTGCAGCTGCTGAAATTCTGAATCACAGAACCTGCAACCTGTGCCTGAAAAAGCCGAATAGACGTTTCCAGGTCGGTGTAGAGGCATCGCATGAGAATGAAGACCAGAGTGGTTGTTGCCCAACAGAGAAGGAAGCTCGCCGACAGGCTGAAGAGCAGAATGATGGATTGTCTCCGACTCTGCATCTCCGGATCCCGGTGTTTCCCGGAATTTCCCCGTCCCTTCAGCCCCCTGCGGACTCTGCTCGCCGCCAGTATCTGTCTGACGGTCAGAGCATTAAGGGTCAAAATGAGGAAGAAAGGAAGTAGCGGATTCAACAGACGGTCCACCCAATAAAACCACTCAAACGATCTCGTCAAAGGAAGTGCGAGCCTATTGGAACAGACCCAGTTACCCCTCATCAAAAATGCTACTCTTTCAATATACAGGAAATAAAATGGTACGTTTTTTAAACAGAAACCGACAGATATTGCGCCAGTCATCAAACCTGCAATTTTGGGGATGCAGTATTTCGTTTTAAATTTAGCAGAGCAAATGGCCACACAGCGATCGAAAGTGAAAGCGACAGTAAACCACACGGAACAGTCAACGGCCACGTGACACAGGACGTAGTGGACAAGGCAGAACGGAGCGTTGTCCAGGAATCCGTCATGAAATCCGTATGCTTGACCCATCTCGTAGAACAGGACTTCGATAATCACCACCATTAGATCCGCCGCAGCCATCGCCACCAGGTACCGCGTGACACATTTGGAGAGACCGCAGTTTCCTCGGCAGAGAATGATGATCGCCACAAGGTTAACTGCAGTGAGACAAAAAGGACCAAAAATAAGAATAAACAATATCAAACGCTGTTTTGCGTGGACATACATCCATGATTTGTTCACTTGAAATAAAATCCATCGTTCACCTCTGCTGGACATTATCAGAGGAAATAAAAACAAATACCTGTGTTATGTGGTTTGTTTGAAAGCCTGACCGCAGAATCAAGCGCTTTGCAGGAGCACCTGCTACATTCTCTCCTCACGTTCACCGATGCAGCAGCGATGAGTAGAGTCCAGGAATGATAGATCACAGAAACGCGCCCTTCGGCCCATAATTCCATGCCAACGTTTGGATCACATCTCCCTAAGGCTTTCACATTTGTCAAACTGCCCAGGTGTATTTTAAATATTGTTAATGATTCTCTATCGCCCATTTCCTTTGTTAGATTGTTCAATACACAGAGCAACTTCCATGTGAGAAAACGTCTCTCAGAATCCAACTACATTTCTGCTCTCTGATCCTAAAATTACCCCCTTTTGCTCACGATTACCCAACCCCGCGGAGATGAATGACAGTATCTATACATTATCATCCGCCAATCACCTGCCTGAAGGAATAAAATGCCACTCGGCCGAACCTCTCCCTGAAACTCATGTCCTGGAGTCCCCACAGCATCTTTGTAAATACTGTCTGCACTCTTTTCAAGTCAAGTCACTATTATTGTCATTTCGACCATAACTGCTGGTACAGTGCATAGTGAAAATGAGACAACGTTTTTCAGGACCATGGTGTTACATGACACAGTACAAAAACTAGACTGAGCTACGTAATAAAAAAAAAAACACAGATAAAGTTATACTAGACTACAGACCTACACTGGACTGCATAACGTGCACAAAACTGTACCGGCATTACAATAAATAATAAACAGGACAGTAGGGCAAGGTGTCAGTCCAGGTTTCGGGTATTGAGGAGTCCGATAGCTTGGGGGAAGAAATTGCTACATAGTCTGGCCGTGAGAGCCCGAAAGCTTCGGAGCCTTTTCCCAGACTGCAGGAGGGAGAAGAGTTTGTATGAGGGGTGCATGGGGTCCGTCATAATGCTGAATCCTTTGCAGATGCAGCGTGTAGGGTAAATGTCCGTGATGGCGGGAAGAGAGCCCCCGATGATCTTCTCAGCTGACCACACTATCTGCGGCAGGGTCTTGCGGTCCGAGATGGTGCAATTTCTGAACCAGTCAGTGATGCAGCTGCTCAGGATGCTCTCAATGCAACCCCTGTAGAATGTGATGAGGATGGGGGTGGGAGATGGACTTTCCTCAGCCTTTGCAAAAAGTAGAGACGCTGCTGGCCTTCCTTTGCTATGGAGCTGGGGTTGAGGACTAGGTGAGGTTCTCCGTCAGGTGAACACCAATATCAGCGTACTTCTGCTTTTCCTATAACAGGGCGAGCAAAACTGTTCACAGAGCTACAAGCGCGGTATCTCCAAGGAGAGAGGTAGTGTAATTGACGTGCGTACCTACACTTCTTTCCGAAGGTTTTAGTTATTATTCGATTGCAAGGTCAGATTCTGAAACCAAGATCTCGCACCCTAGCAACCTTCCATCCGTTTTATTTTACTGCTTCGGGGACAAACCATTGCTTTGAGCAGAACATTGTTACACGGTTTGGAAAGTGCGCGGTACTTTAAATGTGTGTTTTTTTTCATCTGTAACATGCATGTCGAACAATGACAAAATATAACACACAACACAAGTAAACGCAGCTAGGCAGTCACCTCTGACAGGGAGTATTCCGAAGTAAAATGTTCTGACTGAACGGCGTTGGTAGCTTCTGTCTTTATTGTTACCACTTTTGACAGTGTTGTAACTTGAAACAATGACGATTCAAATATGTTGAAGCTCTAAAATGTTTCAATGTAAATGTGGTACGTTTAGTATTTAGCACATTTATGGATTATATTCAGTAATACAGTTAATTTCGGTGTATTTCATAATCATATTAACAAAGATTTGAAAAACAATATTTACGGAGTGACCAATTTCAGTTCTGGCGCAGCTGCGTACCCGCGCATCTGAGAAGGAACAGTGCTGACACCAAGAAACATAGTTCCGAATTTGGGGACTGGAAAAACCTAGGAATTGTCAAAGAGTAGAAAATGTCATCAACGTCCTATAATTGAACAGCGCTGGCAGGGGAAAAATAGAAGGGGAACCTTTCAGAAAGATGAAAGAGAAATTTTTGGTGGAAATTGGTAAATTTGCACTTGGGCACTCAGCCGCTGGAAGATGCGTGCGTGAGTTTTTGCGGACAGACAAGTGTCTCTGGATCACAGCCGTGGAGGCGCATCGTTTATGGTGAAATGGAATCCTATCGCACGGCCGCGCCATTGGAATCCCTGTCTTCAGCTGAGCCTCTATCATCATTCCCTAACAAGCCGGCCTCGGTGACGAAGCACAAGGCACTACCCAGTTGCTGTAAAGCCTCATTTGTTTAACAAATTTCCTTTATGGATGGAGAATATTCGCCTTTATCTGGATCTTATGTGACTGTAGACACAAGAATCCCGTGGATTGTCACGTTAATCCTCTGTACGGGAAACCCAGGGGGGCCGTAATAATATCAGAATTGCCTCTGATACCCACTTCCCATGAGTCCGAACAGGAAAAGGGAACAGAATTTCACAAGTTGAAATCAAAGCTATTTACTGTGAGTATAAACGCCAATCTACTGCTCAAGTGACAGAGTTGGAAGGAATGCGGTCCGCTAATGACGGGAGGTTTCGATAGACATGGACTGTGTGTGTTACGTCCGTGCAGGTCGAAGTCTCACGTCACAACTGAGAAGACTACAGGCAGTTCCAGTGACAAGTCTGCATGAACCAGGTTAAAATATTAACAGGGCGCAGGAGATTGAGAGGAACGAGGCGGCATTTTAGGGAATTTTAATAAACACCGATTAAAATCACATCAGCAGTAGCTGAGAGTGGCGTGAGGTCTCTGTTTCAGTATAAGTAATCGAAAGGCACTTACCCGGGATGCCGACAATTACAATCACTGTGTAACAAATAGCCCTTTCTTGGAGCATTGTTAATCCAGGACTGTTAGTATTTACAGTTCTGTGCCGAGTGTTCCCAATTTCTAAATGTCATAAAAGTTGGAAACAGCCAGTAAATAAACTCAAACAGTTATAACAACGCCCAGAGAGCAAATTTCTTTTACGTCTGTAGAGTAAAACTCTTCACGGATCACACGTTGTTGAGAGTCCACCGCGTCTGGATGTTTCCGTCCTCAATGTAGCTGAAGCTCAGAATGACGTACTTTTATAGAAAAATCGGTCATCAATAATGAAAACAACTTGCACAGTGACTGGTAATAATTACCGCTAGTTAGCAAAAATAACTCTGCTCTAACGAACCGGAATGCCATTGGGGAAATAACACGCCTGATTTCATTGCACCTGTCATGAAGCCTCAAGAGACGGCCGATGCTGGGATCGCAACACCAGATGCGATGTTGTCAAACTACTCCGTGTAATGACAGGACATTATCTGCGCATCGCTGGTGACGACAGTAGTCTGTAATCCTGTGGGTGAGTCCACCTCATCAGCGCTGATTCCACTCTCACATTGCGAGTGGAGTCTCTGTCTTGTTACTTCCCTGTGATGACGCACCTTTCATGTGATTCACTGTCACTTTGCTTGCGGGGATTTAGTTTTTACTGGACATTAACATGAATGATTTCTGGCGCAAACCCTCACTGTTTGCACTGTTACCGGAGTCAGTCGCAAACACAGATGTTGGCAAGTATGCGGCGCGAAATGCAAATCAATGATCCCAGCATTACAGACATTGTCCGCTGCTGTACCAGACAGAGAAAAACAGAAAATATTGTGTCAACATCGGGTTTTATGCAAATAAGTACCAGTAACGATATTACAGAGGCACCAGATGATTTTCGAAGTTAGATTTCAGAACGAAATTAATTCAGGGAAAAAGTACATATTAAGGTGCTAAACAGAGATGAACTGCGCAGTGGAACATCAATACGCGTGCACAGCGAAGTATCAGGATATAGAAAGCGAGCTGTTCCTGAAACACGCTGTTCTCGTGTTTAGACAGAGAAATATGGAGAAGCAGGGGACAGGGGTTCTTTGACATTTCATGAAACATAATTTACAACAGGCTAATTGCGTCACTTCCGCTTCAGCACATCAGGAACAGAGTGACGGTCCAAGGAGAGACGCATTGGAAAGAACGCAGCATTTGGAACAGCATCAGTAACTGAGCTTTCGGGCGTGCAGTGGCTTCAGACTAGTGCGGCGCAAATATCTGAGTGCCGGGGAATGCGGATTGATGGTAAATCAGGGAGGATTCTGGCAGTAATTGTCGAACCCCTTTCTATGTGCATGAGAATAAAATTCTGCGTCAATTCAGCCACCGGACGTTAGGAACATCCGGGGAGACGCTTTCGAAAGAAAGCAACATTCTGAAACCAGCATCAATAACTGAGATTTTGGCCGTACAGTGGTTTGGAATTACAGCTTTTTCTATATCTGAGTGCCGGGGAAAGGGGATTAATGGTATATCAGGGAGCCTTCTGGCACTAACTGTCGAACCCCTTTGTATGTGCATGAGAATGAAATGGTTAATTGTGTGCAGCGCTCTCCTCTTCGACGACAGGTATACTATGGATTCTATGAAAGCGAAGATAAGGTGCCTCCACCCAGAAGGTCATCTGTCCATATTCCTCCACTGACACTGCCTACATGACAAGTTCCTCCAGCATCGTGCAGGTTCCTCACAGATTCTTTTACAGGAGTTTCTCAGCTTGTTCAAGGCCAAGTCAGGAGCCGCCGAATTCAAAAGTTAATTCCAAGTAGCTTTGTGCAATAAAATGTTGTTTTGCCCATTCATTGCTTAACTCACTGACTAGAGTTGCACAAAAATGAGGTAATTATTTCTGCCTACAGCAGACTATGAGAGAAATGGCTAGTGTCCCATACTGATGCCACGCCACACCCAGACTGATGGAAGTACCCTTACCCCGCTGGGGAACATCCCGCAGTTGCATTCGGTAACCGAGTCACAAAGCACAGAATCATGGAGAAGTCCGGCACTGAAACAGGCTGCTCTGCTCATCCGCCAGTGCGGAACTGATCCTCTCCCTAGTCCCGTGGACATTGCACCTGGACCATGCCGTCCATAACCCTCCCATTCATGTCGGATCCAATTTCCTCTTCAATGTTGAAATCGGTCCTGCATCCGCCATTTCCGTTGGAAGCCCGTTCCACACTCTCGCTGCCTCAAGAAGATGTCCCGCCGCATATTGCCCGGATATATTTCACCTTTCACCCGTAGCTCACTACTCTCGTCAAACCTCAGTGAAATACGCCTGCTTATGTTTACGCTATCCATACACTTCATAAACTGGAACTTCTCTTCCAAAACGTTCCCTCTTCCTCCAACGCTAGAGGGAACCCGAACCTATTCCTAACCTACTTAATCTTTAGCTCTAACTCCGGCCCTCCAGTCCCGGCATCATCCTTCTAACTTCTCTATGCACATTGATGTCGTCCATGCAAGTACGTGTCTAGAACACACATTCAATACTCGATAAAGGACATTGCCAACGCCTTATACAACTTCAACATAGCATCACAGCTCCTGTACACATTACTTTGATGTTTGAAATCAAATGTGTCAGTAGTTCTCTTTATGACCCCATCTGCCTGTGAAGCCACTTTCAGGGAATTATGAATCGGTCTTCCCAGGTCTCTCTGTTATACCACACTACTCAATGCCCTACTTTTTACTGCGTAAGACCTACCACGGTTTGTCTCTCCACCCCCCAAACTGATACACCACACATTTACCTGTATTCAAGACCATTAGCTGCTCTTGCTGTTTACTGCTCATCCAATATTTGTATCATTTTCAAATCTGCAGATTCAGTTTATCATCTCATGAGTCAGATCACTGATACATATGACACACAACAATGGACCCAGTGCAACACCTGCGGTACACCAGTAACTACAGGACCAGTTAGAGAGGCCACCATCTACCACCACTCTCTGGATTCTGCGTCGAAACAGGGGTTCCCATTGTTTTTATTGTTTTTATTGCATGGAGTTCTTTCACCATCGCGTCGGTCGCTCATAGATTCAGTCACCGGAGTTTCTGAGCTTTCTCAAGGCCAGATGAAGAGTCGCCAAATTTAGAGGTTAAATCCAAGTTGCTTTTTGGAATATAATATGTTGTTTTGCCAAATCATTGCTTAAGACTGACTAGAATTGCACGAAAGTGCGGTAATTATTTCTACCTACAGCAGACTATGAGAGAAATGGTCAGTGGTCCCATATTGATGCCTCGCCACACCCAACATGACGGGAGTACCCTTACCCCGCTGGAGAACATCCCGCAGTGGCATTTGGTCACAGAGTCATCGAGCAGTACGGCACTGAAACAGGCTCTTCTGCTCATCCTCCAGTGCCGAACTGATCCTCTCCCTAGTCCCGTGGACACTGTACCTGGACCATGCCGTCCATAACCCTCCCATTCATGTCGGATCCAATTTCCTCTTCAATGTTGAAATCGGTCCTGCATCCGCCATTTCCGTTGGAAGCCCGTTCCACACTCTCGCTGCCTCAAGAAGATGTCCCGCCGCATATTGCCCGGATATATTTCACCTTTCACCCGTAGCTCACTACTCTAGTTAAACCTCAGTGGAAAAGGCCTGCTTGTATTTACGCTATCTACACCCTTCATAAATTGGAACATCTCTTAAAAACCTTCCCTCTCACTCCAACGCTTGGGTGAATGCGAACCTCTTCCTAACCTACTCAAACCTTCCCTCCAACTCCCCTCCTCATGTCCGGGCATCATCCTTCTAACTTTTCTATGTACTCCGTCAAAATTATTGATATCGTTCATGCAGGTTGGTGACCAGAACACATACAATACTCGATATTAGGCATTACCGACGTCTTATACAACTTCAGCATAGCATCACAATCCCTGTACTCGTCGCTTCGATGTTTGAAGGTCGATGTGCCTATAGTTCTCTTTACAACCCTATCTGCCTGCGACGCCACCTTCAAGGGATTATGGGTCAGTCTTCCCAGGTCCCCCGTTATACTGCACTACTCAATGCCCCACCCCACCACCTTTTACACTGTAAGTCCTATCACGGTTTGTCCTCCCAAAGTGATACACCACACACTGACCTGTATTCAAGACTATCAGCCACTCTCGCTGTTTACCACTCATCCAATCTTGGGATCATTCGCAAATCTGCAGAGTGAATTCATCAGACTGTCGGTCAGATCGTTGATATATACAACACACAGCAATGGACTCAGTGCAACCCCTGCGGTACACCATCAACTACAGGCCTCCAGTTAGCGAGGCCACTACCTACTACCACCCTCTGGATTCTGCCTCTAGGACAGGGTTTCCAATATTTTTATTGCGTGGAGCCCTACGATTAACCGAGGGGTCCGTGGATACAAGGAAGGGAACCCCTGCTGTCAACCAATGTTGCATCCAATTTACTACCGCATTCACAGTGACAAAACACGGAACACTCCGGACCAACCTCTCAGGCCCGACATTGACATAGGCTTTTTCTAAAGTCCAGCCGGACATGAGCCACTGCGATACCTTCATCAGCTTTCCTGGTCACCTCCGCGAAAAACCTTGTAAGATTGGTCAGGCACGACCTAACACGCACAGACCTAATAAGGCCGGGTCTAACCACATATTCTATCCCGTAGTCCCAGAATCCTTCTTAAGCAACAGAATATATTAGCAGCCATCCAGTTCTCAGACACCTGACCCGTGACAGACCTCGGCAGACCCAAATGCGGTGGAACTAACACGCCGGCAGATTGTGAGAATGAGAGCATTTTGAAATTTTATTTTGAGTTATAGAATAATGAGCCGTTTGCCTTTGGTTTACTAATCTGGGCTTGGAGTGCTCTATAAATCTCCGCACTGAGTGCAGTATTGATCCGGTTGCATGGCGGCCCGGTATGGCAACAACAATGCCACAGAACGGAAACACCTGCACAAGGTAGTGGATGCATCCCATCCCATCACAGGAAAAGCCCCACACACCCGACAGGTGAAAACACAGGAAACTAGCGACACATCTACAACCTGTGACGTCACAAGGAAGCAGAAGGCATAAACAAGAGCGCCCACCTTCCAGGTGATTCTCTTCTACCCCGGCTTCCATCGGAAAGAGACACAAGACCAGGTTTGGGAACAGTTCGTCTCTCCGACCATCAGGTTCCTGAAACAACGCGGATTACTTCACTCACCGCAAAACTGAACAGATTCCACAACCATGGACACATTTTCAATGACTCTGAAAGTCATGTTCTCGTAATATTGATGTGATGTATTCATCTATCAAGTTATCTATTTTTCTGTCTGTCTAATTTTCTATTTACCTATATCTATCTATCTATCTATCTATCTATCTATCTATCTATCTATCTATCTATCTATCTATCTATCTATCTATCTATCTATCTATCTATCTATCTATCTATTCATTCATTCACTCATTAATTTACTTACTTACTTACGGTTTTGCATTATTATTGACTCCCTCCGTTGGCCAGTGTGAACCATGGATGATGCGACCGAGTTGTCTCCCTGATACACAAGCCAATATGCAAAGCCATTGCAACAGGACACGCAGAGCACTTTGTTGCCCCGTAGCTGTTGCTCCGGACTTTTCCTCGTAGTTTGCCACCGAAGCTTTCCCCAGGACTGGGTTTTGTCGTAGGTTTGAGAACAGAATTTTCCATCTCCGTGATGAGTGCCA
The DNA here is from genome assembly GCF_048418815.1 of Hemitrygon akajei. Lineage (NCBI taxonomy): Eukaryota > Metazoa > Chordata > Chondrichthyes > Myliobatiformes > Dasyatidae > Hemitrygon > Hemitrygon akajei. Next base: position 26,624 of record NW_027332057.1, read on the forward strand.
ACCCCGGCTGACAAGCCCCATCCGTCCGAAACCATGGTGAGCCGCCTCTGCTTCTCATCCTGTCAATAGAAATGGTTCCGCCCGGCTTAGCAGTTCACAATCATGTGAAGGTCAGGAGCTGGACTTGTTTAGACGGTGTAGACAACTCAGAGGTTGCTTGGGAAACACACCATTGAGAGAATTTTTATGTACTGGGAGTTAATCAGCATTACCAACCCCGTCTATCTCAAGCATAATGAACTCTTTCGTTCTGATTTTTATTTAGTTTTTTTTTCAGCTCAAGCTGGTCCAACTTGCTGTACGTGCAGAGCCGAGGACACTTATTCTGGAGTTGTTTAGTATTGTGGCTTTCTGGAGATTTACATGTCTATTGCTGTGTAAGTCTAACTGTTTAATACTAATGCATGGTGTCATTGGGATGAGACCAGTTGTGAATATTACTATTCGACAATGTATACTAGACAATGTCTGTTCGGGAGGGTCTAAGCTAATCTGGTGGAGGATTGGAACCGGATTGATCGTGCAGATGATGAACTGGTCGGTTTACAGAGCCAGTGGGTAGAGAGACTTCTTAACAAAGAGAGGATGATCATGGGGCAAAATTGCAGACAACAGGATGTTGCATTGCAGAAGGTGGAGAAAATCGAAAACGGTGAATGTAGGACTAAAGGTGTTATACTTGAAAGCGGACAGTATATGGAATAAGGGAGAGGAACTTGTAGCACAGCTACAGATTGGCGAGTAAGGAGTTGCGGGCATCACTGAACAATGGCTGAGAGAAGATTTTAACTGGGAGCTTAACTTCCCAAAATTAATACTGTATTTGGAGGACAGGCAGATAGGTCGAGGGGTTGGTGTCGCTCTGTTAGTAAAAACAAAATGAAATCAAATCATAAAAAAATAGGTGACATGGTGTTGAAAGGTGTTGAATCATTGTGGGTGGAATTAACAAACTGCGAAAATAAAGAACAGACCCTGATGGGAGTTATATACAGACCTCCAAACCAGAGTAAAGATGTTGTTTGCAAATTACAACGGGAGGTAGAAAATATATGCCAAGCGGGCAATGTTCCGATCATCATGAGCGATTTCAATATACAGGTAGATTGGGAAAATGAGGTTGGTGCCAGATCCAAACAGGGGGAACTTCTGGAATGGAAAATACATGTCAAGCGGGCAATGTTCCGATCATCATGAGCGATTTCAATATACAGGTAGATTGGGAAAATGAGGTTGGAGCCAGATCTAAACTGGGGGGATTTCTGGAATGGAAAATACATGTCAAGCGGGCAATGTTCCGATCATCATGAGCGATTTCAATATACAGATAGATTGGGAAAATGAGGTTGGTGCCAGATCCAAACAGGGGGAACTTCTGGAATGCCTCCAAGATGGCTTTTCGACCAGCTCTGGTTGAGCCCACGGCGGGATCAGCTGTTCTCGATTCGGTGTTGTGCAATGAACGGAAGTTGATTGTAGAACTTAAGGTAAAGGAACCCTTCGGGATAAGTGATCATAACATGGTAGAATTCACCCTGCAGTTTCGTCTTATGGTCTTAAACCCCGATCAGTTTCAATAGCGTTTCAATTTTCTCTTTTAAGTCAGCACATTGCCGGTGTTTTTTATTTTGATTTACAAAAGTTGTGTGTGCCTGGAATGGCTATAAGTTGTTGTTGGATCAAGTTCTATTTGTAGTAACGTACGCTGCCTTTTAGGAGTTAGCATTTTAAAGCAAGAACTTGGTGAATGACGCTTGCCACCTGATTTCACCTGTATCAGTAATCACACTGAGTTAATCTGCTGCAGGATCCTGTGCTGCGATCGATTGTTTCTGCTTTCTCGTGACATTGTCGGCTTGAATTTGTCGTTCTTCTGTATTTTATATTGGTTCAGAGTTCACCACCTTGTGTTGCACCGTTCCTGGGAAAAGGACTCCAACTCTGAGCCAAACCTTCGACGCTTCCTTGTCGACA